>NC_086249.1:55963272-56075772 GCF_021018805.1 Prinia subflava
TGAAGTGGGGACCTGGGGCATGAGCAGCAGGTGGGGAACACTGGAGGCTCTGGGCAGGGACAGCCAGGGCTAGTAGTGCCCTCAGGGCTCCAATGATTGTTCTGGAATCAGTACCTCATTTTCCTAACCTCCTGATGTAGTGTGGATATTATCTAGTTTTAGTACAAAAATTTAACTTTCTATTTGAAGCTTTCTAGTTCTGTTGTAGCTCTGTGAATTGTGAGAAGACGATGTACACAGAAAACAGTCTCTTAGGGACTGTTTTCTTTAGTTAAATCTTTTCTTGTTTACTTGTACTTTTACATGTTATTAATGTTATTGTTATCATTTCAATTTTGTTGTTGCTGCCAGCTTAATTACTTTCACAGGCACTACAAATTCCAGTGCACTAAGGACTGTCCACTGAAAGTGCTTTTATTGCCTCTGTGTACTTGCAGTAAAAACAAAGCCACAGCATGGATACAGAAGGAGAAACACTTGTAAACACAAGGCAACATTTCCTAAGCATCTCAGTCATTCAATGGACTGCATAATTAAGAGCTTTTGACAGAAATTACAGAAAATTTCCAGCAGAAATTTGTGAGAGAACCATAAACAGACTTTACTGATAAAGCAATAGCAATTTCCTTCCAGGGGTAAGAGATGGATGGGAGAAAATAAAGAAGCATTTGTACAAATTTTTTCAAAAGGGATCAATAGACAGTGGGTTGCTCAGAAGAAGGGGTAGACTTTCTGTTTTAACTGTACTGACTTAGTTTCACACCTGAAGAGACTCAGGTTTGGACAGAAGGCATTGGACAGAAGGCATTTGTCTAATTGAATTTGGACATCAACAGGTATAGCCACTCAACAAGACAGATGCTCTCTGCCGGTCAGAAGATCACTTCATATCTTCTTAACAGAGAAGAGTCCTCCCCTTGAAGAGTCTGTTTTTTCCCCACTGACTAATTTAGCTGTTTATGTCACATGTTGCAGATGTCAAAAATCTGGTCAGAGGAATACTAAGCAAAAAAACAACAACAAAAAAAACCAACAACAACACCCAAAACTGGAGTGAAACAGAGGAATTTTGATTATATTTAGACTTCCAAGTATGTTTCTAGGTGATTTTTCAGGATCACAGAGCTGGGGGACAAAAATGAGGCAAAACCATCCTCAGAGCCCTAAAAGAAATTTTAGGGGGAATGAGGGTTTCCTCGAGGGTACAGGGGCAGGCATTTCTGCAAGCCTGAAAGGACTTCACAATGTCTCTTAGTACCTGCAACTCACTCAGCAGTATTAATTTGGGGCAACTGCCTCATGATTATTCCTTGAGTATTTCTAGTTAGATCTTTTGAACAATTCTCTCAGAAAAAAAAAAAAAAAAAAAAAAAAAAAGAACAAGCAAACCACAAAACACCAGACTTCAACAACTCAAGGAAGAAGAACCAGGACGAATTTAAGCTTTGATCTTCTAAAAACTAATTGCATGAGAGAGGAGAAAACTAAAAGCATGAAAGGAGGAAATGTGACTATTTCCACTGAAGTCAGTAGTAGGAATTATGCATACCAGTTAAAAAAAGACCATAAATGTCACTCACCAGGTTATGTACATCTTCATTGATCTGGGCACATCCCTTGAGGTTTTGTTCTTAAAAATTCATAGGTCTGGGGCCCTGGAAGATTGTAAACTTTATCTAGTAATCATAACTTTTTAAATCATGTTTGTGTGGTTTGCAACATTGGAACACCTGGTACATGAAATTCAACAAAAATTAAAAATACAAACATTGTTTATTTCCTTACATTTCTGGGGGGAGAAGTGCTTCATATTTCTTTGAAAAGAACATAAGCTGACAGTATTTTGGAGCACATCTTCTTCACTGCTCAAAAGAGTTATGCTCACCCTTTTTTAGAGCATATCTACTGCTATCAAAGAAAGTTTCGGTTTCAGCTTTAAGAATTCTGTCTGTACCAAAGTCCTATTAACTTATGAATCATTAGACTTCTTGCTCCATAACCTACGGATTCAATTTATGTCATCACTTAGCACATCTAGCAGGATTTGGTTTCCCTTTTGTGGGTCATGCAAAGTGTGCCAGTCCAGGAGTTTGTTTAACAGGTCCTTGTGCTGTCTAATGGACTAAGAGAATGATCATCCTTGTTAGGTGTACAGGAGAGTGAGCTGCATGATACACACTGTTAGTCTGATCCGCTCTCTGATGACAGTTTATGGTTCACCAGCGTGGTTAAACAGCACATCAGCAGCAGTGATGGGTGATCAATCTCATCCCCTATAGAATTGCTCCCAAAAGTGTCATTACTGAGAAATAAATCCAGGAAATGCAATCAGAAGGGATCATTGGATCTTTTGTTTAAGTTCAGAACTAAAAGGAAATGAGATGGGGCATTTTAATTGCTTTTATTTGTTCTATTTATGTAGGCCAATTACGTAAAAGTAGTATTATTTAAGTCCTGTAACTGTTTTGTAGTCCTACTGTGAGGAATGATACAGGTACATTACATAAAGTTATTAGACATTTCCAAATGGCTTCAACAACAGCTTTATCTTTCTTCATCCTCAGTGAATTATGGACAGTGAATTCACTTTTCGCTTACAGGCACAGGATCCAGTTGTGTAATTGTTTAGTGTGTTGAAAATTGTATTACCCTACATAACTGACATGACAGTCTAGCTAGAAAAACAGTGTAAACCAGGGTGACAAAACCTGGGCTAGAGTAAGGGCAGATGTGACTGGAGAGCAGCCCTAGAGAAAGGGATCTAGGGGTGCTGGTGATGGCAAGATCAGTAGGAGCCAGCAGCATGCCCTGGTAGGCAGCAGGGCAAAATGCGTCACGGGGTGCAGCAAACATAGCGTCAACAGCCAGTGAAACGAGGGCATTGGCCTGCTGTATTTGGTGTTTGTGCAGTCTCACCTGCAGTCCTGTGTGCAGTTCTGGGCCTCACAATTTATTAAGGATGGAAGATATTTAAGTCCATCCAGAGAAGGGCAATAAAAGTGGTGAAAGGGCTGGAAGGAATGTTCTGTGAGGAGTGGCTGAGGACTTTGAGTTTGTCTGATTTGGAGAACAGGAAGATGAGATGCAATTACATTGCTCTCGACAGCTTTCTGAGAAGACGAAGTGGAGAGGGAGGTGCTGAGCTCTTCTAGCTGGGAACCAGTGATAGGACATGTGGAAATATTCCAAAGCTGCACCAGGAAAGGATCAGACTAGATAGGAGGAAACATTTTTTTTTTTACAGAGAGAGTAGTCAAAAATCAGCACATTTCCTAGAGATGTGGTTTATGCTCCAATCTGTCAGACTTTAAAAGATATTTGGATAATGACCTAAATAATATGTTTCAAATTTTTATCATCTCTGAAGTGGTCAGGGAGCTGGATTAGGTGATCATAGATTCTTTCCATATGAAGTACCCATTCCCTTCCCTTCCCTTCCCTTCCCTTCCCTTCCCTTCCCTTCCCTTCCCTTCCCTTCCCTTCCCTTCCCTTCCCTTCCCTTCCCTTCCCTTCCCTTCCCTTCCCTTCCCTTCCCTTCCCTTCCCTTCCCTTCCCTTCCCTTCCCTTCCCTTCCCTTCCCTTCCCTTCCCTTCCCTTCCCTTCCCTTCCCTTCCCTTCCCTTCCCTTCCCTTCCCTTCCCTTCCCTTCCCTTCCCTTCCCTTCCCTTCCCTTCCCTTCCCTTCCCTTCCCTTCCCTTCCCTTCCCTTCCCTTCCCTTCCCTTCCCTTCCCGCACCCTTCCCTTCCCGCACCCTTCCCTTCCCTTCCCTTCCCTTCCCTTCCCTTCCCTTCCCTTCCCTTCCCTTCCCTTCCCTTCCCTTCCCTTCCCTTCCCTTCCCTTCCCTTCCCTTCCCTTCCCTTCCCTTCCCTTCCCTTCCCTTCCCTTCCCTTCCCTTCCCTTCCCTTCCCTTCCCTTCCCTTCCCTTCCCTTCCCTTCCCTTCCCTTCCCTTCCCTTCCCTTCCCATCCCTTCCCTTCCCGCACCCTTCCCGCACCCTTCCCTTCCCGCACCCTTCCCGCACCCTTCCCGCACCCTTCCCGCACCCTTCCCGCACCCTTCCCTTCCCTTCCCTTCCCTTCCCTTCCCTTCCCGCACCCTTCCCGCACCCTTCCCTTCCTTTTTTCTCCCCATAATCCACCCCAATTATATAATCTGATAAATATTTATTCATGTACACATTAATTAAACTAGAATATTAGAAGAGTCAAAAAAAAAAAAAAAAAAAACCACACCAAAAAACAAAACCCAATTCTCTCAGCTTCTTTCAAGTCAGACAAAAACCCCAAACTCAAACTAAAGAGGTTTTGACAATTATTACTGAGAATGAATATATTCTGCCCAAACACTTTATCCTGGCAGTGTCAGAACCACTATTAGCAGTCATTAAAGCTAAGAACTTTTAATGGTATTTTAATACATCATTCCTCAATATTATATCTTGCTTACCTGTTCTGATCCTGTTCAGAAAGATGTTTAAATTATTGTCTCCTTGAAATTAAGGAAATTTCCCTATGAAGTATTTTGTTGGTCTGTTTTTAGTTTTGGGTTTGGTGGGAGGTTTTGCCTTTTTTAAAATTCTCTTTTTGATTCTTTCAAATACAGCTACACGTTAAACATCCAGACAGTCAAAAATCATTCAGTTTTGCCATATTACGAAGGTCTATATTGTCACTCAGTGTTGGACATTACATAGTATGAAATCTGTTGTCCCTTTTGAGCACTGCTTAAATGAGAAGGCCTTCCCATACTCCTAGTGAGCACCAGTCATCAAGTCCTTTTAAGCTTTCCAAGACTTTAAAAGGATATTTACAGTCCACGTAGAGGCATGTCGTGGGGGCCTTGGTGGAGCATCCATGCATAAAGGAGCTCAGAGAAATGACAGGATATTAGCATATGGCAACAGAACACTGCACATGCCAGACAGGAACTTTCCTAGCTTTAAAAATGGACTGCCTGGTGGTATTTTGTGCTTTGAACACAATGTGGATAAAACATATTGGCAAGATCTCCTGTCATATCAGACGCTCACAGACTGAAAAGTAGCCACTTTTGCAAGACAGTTTGTGATTTTGCTGGAACTTCCATGGCCTGCAGGAAGGAATAATTGTAATTTGGAGGTGTATATTTATTGCTTAGCAATGAACTTCTCCAAATATTACAGTTATTTTTATATATTTATGTTTTATATATATATATATATGTATGCAGTTATATATATAAATATATATATATATTTATTTTTTAAGAGAGTAATTAATACCCAGTCATTTGAAAGAATAATAAGAAGCTGAGGTAACAAGCTTCAATAAAATCCAGATTATTTCAGTCTGGAAAAAAAAAGAAGTTACGATAAAATCAAGTGTTCAGGATAGACAACTACTCAGAATATATGTCATTTTACAAGCATATACTTCCTTGATAATTTGGAAGCTTGGAGAAATGTTGAGTATGAGGATTTCTAGTTTGAAATTCCACATCTAAAGGTTTAGCTTTCATAAAGACCATTTTATGTGCCATGCTTTTTCTGTGATATTATTTTATGCTCTTTCTACCTGACTCAGAGATTAAAAGCAGCTACCAATGAAACATATGCTTTGTGACAAAGAATGGCAAAATATTTTCTATCCTAACAACTCTAGATTCTTGGCATTAAGCAAAACTTCTCCAAAATATCTACTATGGAAAAATGGTTAATACGCTTCTCATCACATACCAACACTTCTCAGAACCTTCTGTAGAAAACAAAAATTACTATGTATGCCATTGCCTAGTATTTGCAATTGAATGGCAAACTTTTAATGGCATTCTGAGATGCAGAGAGCTGTAAAATTCAGCAATGTCATGCACAGCAATTGATTCAATCAAGGCTTTTTGGATTTGATCTGCAAGATTTTTTTACCTGTCTCATTTTGAGTCATAATTATTGGCAAATATTTCACCAAATGACTATGTATATAGGTAGATTCCTTTCTTCACTTTGTTTCAGACTGTCATTATTATTGTTGTAACACTTCAAGTCATCATACTTTAGATATTTAGGTCAGCTGGATCAACACCAGTTATGTTCCCCAAGTTTATAAGATAAGGTAAGAACTGCAACAAAATTATAATGAAGTAAATGGAATTGCCTACTTTCACAAAATGTGCCAATATTAGAAAAAGATTCTACTTAATTTTGTGGCTATTAGATTATTTCATAAGAGTACAGTAGAAACTAAATATTATTATGTTTTCCAGAGAAGGGAAAGGGATGAAGACTTTGATTTAATTTATTGTTTTTGTTTTTACAATTATACCTGGTACTTTTTCAGTAAGAAGGCACTGATGCAGCTTTGTCAGAATACTTCTATCCTTCTTGTAACAGTGCATATAAATTACACATGGACACTGGGATTATGTTTCCACACACACCTTGAGAACCCTTTTGGTTTAATTCTTAGATATAGTTAGCAATTTCTATTCAACATCAGCCCACTTTGGGGATATATAGAAAGCCTCTACAAAAATAATTTTGATTTATTTTTGTTGTTAGTCTGTCCATCATATCTTTCAAACACTTAAAATTAAAATCCCTAATAGCCTACCCTATAAGGAGAGGATGATTTGTTTGGCTTTTATGGATATAATTTTAGGCACTCAGTTTTAATGAAAATAATCTCTCATCAATATTGTTCACAGGAAAGAATGGAGAAAAAGTGCAACAATTCTTTGACAACTTTTTGATTTCCCTGAAAATAACACCTTCTAATTTAAAAGGAACTGTTGTTTCTGGACCTAGTCCTCTTCAGAAAAGTGAGAAGATTACGAAGATCACAGCTCAGATCTAAAACCACTTTAGAGCAACTCCAGTAAGAAATTAGAGAATAGAGTGTAATACTATGATCACAAATAGACAAGTGATTTTTAAATGTTCATGAACTGGTGAAAAATACCTTCCCACTCAGCCACAGATGCAACAGAGAGCATTACTGCAAAATTAGCACCAATCTTCACTGGACCATTCAGTGTCACCAAGTATTCATCAGATATGAATTACACTCTGAACAAATTGCCTGAAGGAACAGATACAGGGATTTTCATGTTCTAAACGTGCTTTCCTATTAGTATCAAAATAGTCCATTGGAGGATATCTCAACCCCTGAAGACATGCAATGAACAGAAATGCTACAATACTCAACCATTATTTCAAAGTACAGTCTTTAAAAATGAAACATAATATACAGTAGGCTTGACTCCCTATTCCCTTAGATTCCATTATAATCAGCCTTATGATGAGCCACACCTCATTATAATAACAGCCAAATTGCTTGGGTCCCAAGGGCAGACTAACAGTCAGGGTGGATTGTACTTATACTCAAAATAACCAAGAATAATCAAGATGAGCCTCTCGGTTTGACAATGTATGACCACTTTTGCATAACTAATGCTGTTCTGACAGGAAAAATGCTAGAGATTAAGCAAAAAGAATTAATCTGGCTAATAGTGATTGGATGCATAACAGTGAGTAACGTGTCAGCATATTTACTGCACTTATAATAACATCTATGTAAAAAAGTTCATTTCTTTAGGTGCACAAATGGAACTTAAAGTCCCGTATATCATCTTTACAAATCTGCATATTTGTATACTGAAAGGGTATGATACAGTACCATTCCTGTTCATTTTAATTGAGGTCAATGACAAGTATTGCTTATTAATTAAAAGATCAAATCCTGAAGGCTGTTTGTTGACAGTGAACTTGCTGCAGAGTTGTCAGTTTACACCAAGTGAAGATTTGCTCCATGGCATTTTTATCTTCAAAGTAATAGTAATTATGTTGAAGATGTTTGCAAAGAAACCCAAAACTATGTGAAACCCAAAACCATGTGAAACCTTTTACCACCCATGTGGTATTGTGTTTCATTAGAAATGCCAAACATAAATGAGGTTCATCAAGAGGTTTGTTAACATTCATGAACTTAAGACTGGCTTTGAATTAATACTGTGGTTATCTGATAGTTTTGTATTGAAGCTTCACAGCATTTCCTTAGTTCATATGAAAAACTGCAGGGAACACTTAAGTTTCATCTCTGTTCTCCCTTTGTACTTTGCTGGCCAGTTGTTAAGGCACCTGAGTCACTTTACCTGGAGAAAAACTCCACTGTATCTTGCTCTGACAAGTCACGAAATAAATGTCTAATCACTAAAATAAAATAAAATAAAATAAAATGGACTAAAAATCTAGAAGTTGATATATTAAAGACATGTAATAGTAAATTGCCACCACATTTTTATGAGGCAACACCTTAAAATTAATTTATAGGTGATTAGGAAAACTTATATTGACCATGATTTCCTTAACATTTTTTTTCTTGTTCTAACCTCATACCTTTACACAAAACACAATCTTAATGGAAAAATAATGGTTTTAGTTAACAATTTGTATAGCATTTTCATGGGGTTCTGCCTAGAGAGTGAAAAGTACAGATTTGCAATTTGTGTCTATAGAAGTATTCACTTGTACATTTAAATATGTACATAGGTATCTGTAACTCAGAATGGGAAGTGAAATCAAGAAAGTAAGGAAAACTCCATTGCAAACAAAAAGTTAAACACAATCTTGAATTTAAAAAAAGATACATGCATGGCAACCCAAAAAAGCATGACAAGGAGTTACACCAGTAACAAGAACAAATATGCTCTTTCTTCCGACTAATTGGACTTTTATAAGATGTTTGGCATATATGAGCATTGTTATTTATAAATAGTTGAAAAACACCTACAATATTGTTTCAGAGCAGTGCCAAATTGTCATGGTTTGAGTATAGTGTGTTTACTGTAGCCATGAAGTGATTTCAAATGTACCAAAGGAAATTAATCTCTTAGGTGGGAAATATGAGTCTTGTAAGTAGCCACCTTAATGCCAAAATATGTTTCGTGATCTGTGCCATAGCTGGCTTACTTGCCTTCTTGTAAGAAGATGTATACTTAGCACAACATGGCAGTGTTCCATGGCAAATCCTTTCTGCCTCAAAAATGAATAGGTAGTGACTTGAAATGTTTGTTTGTTTAGGACAATGTTTGAGAGCCTAGTGGTTTGAACAGTTTTGAAAGGTCAGGGTTGGTTTTATGAAGAAGCAAAATAATCTAAACATCTAAAAATCAAAAATCATGACTTTCCAAAGGCAGTTGCTACCAGACAAATAACCAATTTCTTTGGTTTTTTTGGTAATGAAACAATAAATATATAGTAAATATGAAGTACCTGGAGAATAATGGTTTACCAAGAAATTTTAAATGGGATAAGGATCAGGGTATGAGAGAGGTTGGATGAGTGAAAAGAGAAAGCTAATTAAACTCAATGTTATAACCTTCATAGGAGAGAGATCTGGGAACAGGTGACAGTGCACAGGAAGTGCTCTAAGGTGTAGTGTGGTAAGGAGTAGCACTGCATGGCCTTAAAGACACTTAACACATAAATTATATGGTTTCTCCAGCCAATATCTTTTGGGTCCTCTGCACACTCTAGAACATAAAATTACTCCTTGGGTGAAATACACTGCAGAAGCAAAAGAAGTCTTAAGTTTTCTTCCTTCCCTCAGAAAGGAAGTACGGCACAGCATGACTTTGCTTCCCAGTATAACTTTGTTCCTCCAGCTCTGAAAGGAAACAGAATTTGGCTGCAAGTTTGCCCGATCAGGACTTGGAATGGAAGTTGTGGGCATCACTTTCAGTATCAGCTCAGGGTTTAGACAGGCTTGCGAAAAGGAAAGGGAGGTGGAAAGAGATTATTCTTGGCAAGATCAGTTTCACTCATTTTCACCACCAAAACCACTCTGAGCTTGGAAACTAAAGTGCGTGTGTATGTGCATGCATGTGTGTGTGTGTGTTTGTGAGAGTATTATAGCAGATGGAAAAGATAGAAGTCAAAAGGTAAATCTCACTTCCTACTACACTCTTTTTTTAATCGTCTGTAATCTCACAATGCAATCAGAAGTATTCACACATAGCTACTTTCACACACACAGAAGACAGAGGGCTGAAGCCTGGGAATAAAGTCTTAAAGGAGATAGTGAAGGGGTAGTAAAAATCCCTTTGTTAGCTAAAAGCTTCACTTTCTTTAGGAGGATGCATCAGGGCTAGAAGTTATAGATAAAACTGATTCTGGAATTCAGTCAAAAGTTCTACAGGGAGCTGTAAATGAGTTTTCATATACAGATCAATTATCTAATTTTCTAGAAACAATAGCAAGAATTTCAGCTAATATGCAGATCACAGCTTTCATGACTTCTTAAAAGTGAACTGAAAAAGCTGACCTTTACCCAACACTTCAGGTTTTGGGACCTTGAACAGATTGTAGCAGAGTGAGGAACTAAAATCCATTTCACTAAGAAAGAGATATGAATACAGTGTGATAAATTAATCCCATGGATGAAACCACAGGCCCATGGACAAAAACAATCTTTAATTTTCACCTTTTTGTTATTTACTAAAATGAAAAACTATTAAGAGAAGATACTAATATACTCATTTGGGAAGGCCTTGCCTGTACTCAGCTGAACAGGCTATATTTAACATTACGACGATTTTAAAGCGACTGTTCCAATTTGACCTTTGCTTTCCCCAGAGGTCATCTCTCCTTTCTCAGTCTTTTAACATACAGCTTGTGGTTCTGCTGGAAAATCGTTTAAAAGTCACACATCACTTACAGAATAGTTCAGTAAAATCTTACTGCAATATTTCATTTGGAAGTAAGTCCTGCTAAGCTCTCATATATCTGGCCAAACTAGCAAGAAAGCTTCCAATTTCAACTTATTCATAAACTGAACAAATTTGAAAGGCCTGTGGAGAGACAACAGCACAAATACAGTCTCCCAATGACATAATGCCATGTTAGAGTTAATGTTTGGAATGAATCTCTAAGCTGGGGATAAGAATTTGCAAAGTTTTTCTTATTTATGATATATTCCCCTGGAGGAGCTAACATTTTATGAGAAGTACAGAAGAACCATTTCCTGCCCCATCAGATGGATTCACTACCAGATCATGGGCATCATGCATTCAGCAAACCACAGTGTTGGAGATGTCAAAGAATGAACATGCAGCTCTCCTACTCTTCATCTTTCTAACTCTCCACCACACTCAGTTATTTTAACGCTTGCCTGAAGTGTCCATTCTTGTCAAAGCATGTTATTTACTTCCCATTACAGACATGACATTACCTCACTGCATTAGAAATTGAGAGAAACATATTGCCTTCCAAAGTTTAAGTATTGCACCATTACCTGCAAATAGAAATGAGTGCTGGCACTAGATGGCAACTACTTACAACAGATATTCTAACTGGACAAAGTTTCATTTTTGATAATGTAACACAGAAAGATAAACGACACCAAAAATGCTCTACCAAATGAATTTATCATTCACATTGTCAGCCCATCAAGTTTAGCCATATAATTCACAGACTGATTATGTGGAAAGTCAATGAATTATATAGCTAAATATTTTCTAGTGGTTTTATGAATGATAGAGTTAATCAATATTGTACCTGAGCAGACTTAATCTCCAAGTGTTATTACTAACAACCAAACCCTGAGAACTTTATCTTAAATAAAAGACGACAAAATTAAAAAACTATATACTCAGCACTGATCCAATAAACAAAGCAGTACCTAAAAGTAACATCTCATTACTTTTGATAGAAAAAACAAATAATATGTTTTAATCCAGTAAAATAGTCTAAGATAATTTTTTGGAGAGTGGTGCCATTAAAACAGTAACCTGAAGCAGGGAGGGGTGGTGGATATCTGGTTTCAAGAGCCTCTAAGCTGCCATATGACCTATAAATGTAAAAGTGGTCTAACCTACACTCCTTGATACACTGAAACTGTAAGACTGAGCATCTATCAGTCTTATGTTGTATAGACAGTATGCACAAACTGAAAAAAACAATCATTGGATATAAAGGTAGTTGTAAGTCTGTCAGTCTGTTTCTATCTGAAATAGAAAATTTTTCTTTTGTTGTCATTACTCATTCCTGGTAGAAACTCTTCCTATGAAGACAATTGAGTAGCCTTGTACATGCTTCTATAGCTTCAAATGTGAAAGAAATTCAAGAAATAAAAAGTTCATGAGACTCACTGCCACAGCATGGGTACCTAAGAAAGCATTTTCAGAAAGAAGCTGACTAAATCAACTCTACAGCTAAAGAAGAAAAGGATGCACTTCCTAGTCTCAGAGAAAAATCACAGCCACCTATACTTACAGAATTAAGCTGAGAAAATGAGATTTTCCTGCAGAATATTCCAGAAAAACTTCTGCATAACTATAGGATATTTTATTGGGAAGACTGATTTACCAGGTGGAAGTTAGATTCTTAAAGTGCATGAATAGGACATCACTTTTCAAAGTTATCTCTTACTTCTACATAATGTTGTTGAAAAATATTCCTTCACTTCTAGCAGCGAAAATGAAAAACCATGTCAAAATCAGTGTGTAATTATACAATGATTTATTTGCATTAATTTATTTTTTGCATCTCAAAACATTTAACTCCTTAAAAATGCAATTAAAGCAATAAAAAAAAATCCTATATGAATTCTTCCAACTACCCCAAAGACTTCAAAGAAACCTATAAAAAAGCCAGATGTTGTATTCTAACCCCCATGATTTTGCCCATCAGATTCTGCACAGCAGATACATGTAAATTTATTTGATTATCATAAGCAAAATGAGGAAACCACCAAGGCATATACAGATATGGTGGACTCCCTTACTGGTGTCACTAGAGGGCTCAAAAATCCTAGTTGGAAGGATACACATGCAAAGGATATGAAATCCTGGAAGAAATTTGGTGGGACCAGCTAGTGAAACCAAAGTGTTCCCCAACAGCTCTTACAGCAATTCCCAGACAAACCTCATCTCCTGCCATAGCTGTTGGCTAAAATGTACCCTTTTGTCGACTAATAAAGACAAATAGGTACCTTCACAAGCGATTTATCTAATCCTAAAAGAGGCACCCAAGGGTTGATAACAAATGATTTATTATTTTGAGGTGTGGATTTTGTCCATTGGCTATAAATAGGTCTATAATATGTAGCTCAAATTTTACTTTTAGCGATCCTAATTTAGGGATAATAAATTTCATAGTTTGCCTCCAGAGCTGATCCATGAAAATTGTACTGAATTGTAATTAAGTTGTAACAAACAATTATACAAACCAGTGAGAGTTCAATAAATTCAAAGCACGACTCTCTGCATTGCTGGTCAAAACAGCAACAAGCAAAGCCAATAACCTGCTGCCAAGTGAAATTCCAGAGTTTCTTTGATCTGTATCTCAAAAATTTTTTTGAAAACCTGCAAATACTCAGTATTCAGGTCAGTTTAGATGTTACTGTGACTGTTGTATCAAAATTATCTTAATTGTTGTATCTTAATTAAATTCATAGAATGATCAAGCAGAAGTCAAGAAATAAAAACAAGGAATAAGCAGAAGAACCTCTGAAGACAAAATAAGTACAATGAAATAATTATTCAGAAAGAGTTTCTTCACAATTAAATAATAAGGAAGAATAATAGAATGGAGACTTACAAGCATAAGTCCTCACATTTTCAAAAATTAATACAGGCAAAGCTGCTGGCATGGTTTCAAAAATCTGCAAAATATTTATTATTTAGTTTTGTCTTCCTCTTTTATAATGAATTCACAATTAAAGAAGTTGTAATTATAATTCAGATACTGGCAAAATACATTCTATGGTGTTAACCATTGATAGATTTGTAAACAAAAGCAGCTGGACTGGAATTTCTTCAAGGAAATATTTACATGCCAACAGTTTATCAAACTGAAAGTCTGCAGATAAATCTACACATGGGCATTATGTTAATGACGATAGCAACGGTGATTCATATTCTTAGTTGTAGCTGCTTTGTACTGCTACAGCTGTAAAAGAATAAAACCTGGAAGGAAAAAGGATAAGGAGGCAAGCTAGGGTTTTAAGTCCCCTGCCTCCTTTCAAGGTTAGAACATTTGTTACATTACACTGGAAATAATGATTAACAATAGGGCCATTGTCCAAGATTCTTTCACCTCTAAAAGCCAGATTTCTGGAGGTAAGTAACTCATTTAGGATGCAACTAAGGACTTCATGGGATTAAACAAAACCACAATTGTCCAGTGAATTTTTAAACAGATATCCAAGCAGTTTCAAATTCCAGTACATAACAAAGCATGTCTCGGAAAAATTAACTATACATGTGTTTGTTAAACCTTCCTACCATTTCAATGCCAGAAATATCAACAGATGTTTTAAAAAATGCTATCTACTTGATTCCTATTCAGTAGACTCAACTTGCATGCCATTATCCAGGTCTTGGGACTTAAAAGGAATCACGCCCTAGAGGAAAGTATGAATACCTACACCCTACAGAAAAGCACAGACACCTTCCTATCAGTATTCATTTGTTATCCTTTTGTGGGAGAGAGAGACATGGTCATAACTCCCACCAGAGTATCCCAAGAGTTCAAAACAGGATCCTGAATTCAGTATATGTATATGAATGCAAACACACACAAAAGAAAATCATGAAAAATATTAGAAAAACATAAGTAATAGAAATTTTTAAAAAATCTCATTACAGTAGGGTGCATAAATTTTAGCAATTAAGATTTTTTTTCAAGAGTGAGTCAGAATAAATAGACATTTCCCAAATAAACTTCATCTTACTACTTAAAATCAAGATCCTCCAGAGAATGATTTTCTGAATTGTGAAAAAAGCTTTAAGGAGAATTAGGGGTATCTGAAAAAAAGTCTCAAGTTGGAGCATCCCATTCCTCCCTAAGACTGAAAGATCCCTTTCTTGCAAAGTCCTTGGAAGTATCAGTGAATCACAGTGAATTGGAAACAGAGACTCTGACCTATTGGCAGCAATGGAAGACACCTGTTTCAAAGACAGGTATCTTGAGGCTGAATCTTTCCTCCTTTCTTCTCCCAGACAAGATCTTCAGTGAGTATCTGAATAAAGGGGCAGCTAGTGGAGTAGAGGTTGAAATAAAAAGCTAGAATTCACAATGGCAGCGAGTACAGGTGGCTGGACCTGTGTGCAAGCAAAGTAATTTGGATGTGATGGGGGTTAGGAGGGGTTTGTGGTATGCTATGACTGACAAGTCATGTGTGAGTTGTATGCTGAAGCAAGAAATATACTGGTAAATTATATGTAATCCCAGAGTCTGGGAACTCTGTGTCCAAACAGTGTACAGCAATCTTTTTATGTCATTCTCTCTCATTCTTCAAAGTGAAGTTGTCTGCTCACAAAAATCTTCTCAGCCTGACCCATACTAGATGCTGCACCCCAACCCCTGCCCCCTCCCACAAACTGTAAATAATTTCAGCCTCTTTGCTTGGTTGGTTGTTTTTGGAGTTTCTCTTTGCTTCAGATGTGTTTTGGTTGATTGGTTTTGTTTGGGGGTTTGTGTGTGTGTGTTTTGTTTGTTTATTTGTTTTTTGGGGGAGTTGACTGTTGACTGTTTTGCTAAAATCAAAGGAAGGCTATGGTATATAATCTGTGCCACATCCTAGGACATCCTACTGTGTACATTCATGGTGACTGTTTTGCATAAGTAATGAGCCCTTTCCATGTCCTGGAAAACTCTATTCTATTGACTACATAAAGGACAGCACTTACGCATATGCACAGTAAAATCAGTGTATTGGGGAAGAATAAAATGTGAGCAGTCTTGTACACATCGACCTTCTGTCTCTTTGGGGGGGGGGGGGGGTTGGATCTATTGCACACCTGCAGAGGAACCACAGAGAATGGAGGGTTAGCAGGTAAAGCCCTGACTCAGGGAAAAGGGCAGATAGAATCAGCTGTAGCCAAAGTGCTCCCTGCAGTCCTTGCTAGCTCCTCTTCTGCCTTTGAGAAGGAGACTAACAGAGATATTCTGTCAGCCAAGGAAGTACTTGTGTTGAACTCTCTGTGGCCTGCAGACTAATTAATTATTGCCCCATCTGCCCTGGTTACTGCACTGCTAAAGCCTAATCAAATATGAAAAACCACATAAGAATTTTCTGATGTGTATTTTGGAAATTATACCAGCTAGGAAAAAAATAAAGTACTCAAAATATGTCACTGAGTTGAGAAAGTAAAATGGAGAAGAACTGATGAAACTTGAACACTTTGATTTTTATCTGAATTCCTGTTAAACTTATTTCTTTACATGTGGTGATAGAAGAATGGAATGAAAATCAAAGAAGCAAGCAGCCCCTTTTACCTTGAATGGAATAATATTTAAGAAAAATGTAATTTTAACACTGAAAACTGTTCATGATGCATAAAACAAACCGTAGTTTTCCAAGATGTCCCCTGTCCTAATATTCTTGTTTGCCAGAAGCTCATTTGCCATGGCCAAATGCTTGTTGATTCAAATAAAAGCATCTCACCAACGATTTGCACAATGATTTAAATTGAACATGGCCAGCTTAGATAAAAATGAAATTACCTAAATTGGAAAAGAAATAAACCTTTCTCCAAGTACAGTTTTCTCTTTCTGCCCCAAATTAAATACAAAGGAATGATATAAGGGCACTTTCTTTAATGACCACTTCTTAGATGAATATGCAGCATTTGTTAAAAGGGTGAAGTATTTTTAAACTTGAATAAAACATAGAACTGCAGACTATTAGAAAAATGCACTGTACAACTCATTTACTCATGCAAGTTTTATAGAAGGTTCCAGGCTCAGCAGGAGTCCTAAGGTAAGTGCCTGTTGTTGTTCTCTCAAGAAAATACATTCCTCATACAGTTCCAAACGTAATTTTTCTGAATGCTGATAGTGGCTTAGTAAAGTAAAAGAAAAAGCACTAATTATTACCAAAATCTGTCTTCACTAAAGTAACACCTGGAAATAAATAAAAAAGAACAATATCCTTATGAATCAATAGGTAGCTAATTGATTTAAGCATAATTTATTTGCAAAAAGATTTTGTATAGCAAGGCGGAATATCCCTGATGCCGTTCATTCGCAAGTTTGTGAGATGTCTCTCAACATCCCCAAGCTCAATTCAAAAACCTCATTCAGGCCAAAACCCCACCTACCAGCTTTGATTTATCAGCTCCACTTCAACCCCAAATCTCAGGAGTGTTTATGGGACCTTTTGGAGATGGTGCATTGCGGAGGGCAGCAGTTTCACTTGGAGCGTGTCTCCGTTGCTGATTGCTGTGATGCAAGGAGGAAGGACCCCACCATGGCACGATGCAATCTGTTGTACTTCTAGGACTGCATGACCTCACCACGGCATTACCAGCAATGAAGTTTCTGTTGGCTGCCAGTCCTAGGCTTGTATAGAGCACCAGCTGCTAAGGCCACGTTGCAAGTGACAAAATCCAGATGATATCCTTTCACATGACTAAGTTCCACCAGGGAAAGAAACTGCTTTAGGAACCCAAGTGCACACCAGAAGCTCAAATGCAAGGCAAATTCATCCTACAGAGACCCATTTTTGCACATAAAACTGATCATGTAGATGTACTTTTAATGTGCCTTTAAAAGACAGAAGCTGCAGGACCAGGCCTGTCTACTTCTCAAGGCAAGTGGTAGGAGCACTTTCCCAAGAAAGCATGGGGGGTGCCATTCAGGTTGCTTCTTATTCTCAGTGGGTTTATACTCCCTCTCCTCTCCATCAGTAGAAGGCTAATACTAAATAGTTACAGCTTGATGTGCGTGGGGGAGAAGTAACAGGAGGAAAAATACAACAAGAGTGTGCTGTTCAACCTAGCAACAGGGCATATGGGTTGCTGAACTCAGACTGAGGAAATGAAACAGTTGGGATTGGCAGCTGTGTATTTCCCTATTTTCAATTATTCTTCTAGGTTATGTAATGAGATTTCTGATTTAGTGAAATCCTCCATGCATCACTTTATTGAACAAAGATTTTGGGTCCAAGAGGAGGTTATGCCCATGCTAGGCATTTAGGAGCTTCAAAATGGAACTGATACATCATCACCAGTGCCCAAGGAGTGTTCAGGAGGGTCATGGAAACATTTATTAAGCATTGCATACTTCAAAAATGCATTTTATTATGATTTTGATTTAGGCATGTGGATACTGTTAGAATTTATTTTTTCACATTTTGAATCCTGAAATCATTCAGCCAAGTTTGTATTTCAATTGCTACCTTTTTTTCTCCAAGTTTGTCAATAGCTTAGTATAACTTTTTGCTGTGATTTTGTTTTAAACCATAATTTATTATGTATTATCTTCTATAAGATACATATATGCCATATATACACTTACAGTGTTGCAGAGGTTTGCATTGGGCACAGAATAAGATTTACCTGTAAAAACTGAGAATCAAAGCTTCTTTATTATTAATAATTATTTTTATTACCATTATTTATTGCTTCTGTAAGTTCTGTGTAAGGTTCCTGTGAACCTTTTCAGCTTCCAGCACTGAAATGGCTTCCAAGGGTAATACAGGCATTTGTTGAAGCATCTGTTTCCCAGAGGTGTGCTTGTTATTGATCAGCTCACAAAGAAGGTAATACTTTATGTCTGTCCCCTTCAATTGCTAAATTGAGTTCAGATTGTTCAAGAGATCCATGTAGAAACTTATTTCTGGCTTCTAATATATCATCCCATCACTGAACAGCCAGATTCTGCAGCATCACTTGGGTCATAGTGAACAGAAGCCAATGGTTATTAGTTGCTTCTGAACTGAATTGAAAATGATGTCTGCTTGCCCAGGCCCCTGCCAAACAAGTTTGTTTGCTCCTTCTGTATCCTTCTGTATCTTTCTAAAGAGTATCTTTAGAATACAGTTTCTCCTTATTGTATCACTATTTACTTCCATCTTGACAGCTGAAATCTCCTATTTTCTGCCATCCCTATGTTCTATTCAAAATTCTGTTGCAGCCTCATTCCTTTACCCTGCATTCCTCACCAAGATTTTTTTTCATGTCTCTACTTTGCAATTCACCCCATAATTAGCACCTCCAAAGCAAAAAACACTACAAAATCTTTCAGAACTGAGTCCTAGTTAAATATACTTGCACCATAATACAACTTCACAGACACTGAAGCCCAAAGTCACTCCTTTAGTCTCTCCAGCTTTAAAATGCCAAGTTTAACCTTTCCATACCTCAGGCTCCCAATCTGCTTGACAACACTTACTTGACAGAGAAGCCAACAATCCAAACTGCTTCAAAGTCCTCTGTATCTCAGAATGGCAAAAATCTATAGACTTCCAAAATAGTTGGTTGCCTTGAAGAACCCATTTCAAGAAAGCTATTTGAAAAAATACAGGAAGTACATTTTAAAAGGAGGATCTATCTGTTCCAGCTTATCATTTCCAATTTCCACGAAGACTCTTGGGCCAGTATAGCCAAGAAAACGACATCATCTTACTTTCTTTAACCCCAACAGCTGTTCTTTATATTATTAGACATATTATCTCTTCACTTTGCCATATATTTATTTATTGCCAGAAAATTCATTGGAGAACTGATTGACAAAGTTGCTATATTCTTCCATTCTTATTTAAGTTAATTATATCTGTATTAAAATAGGTGCCATTTTAATCCTCTTTATATTCACTTCCTGCATCTTCTTTAACATCTTGCTGTTAGTACAGCTCATTTTTCTGGCCTTCTGATATGGAAGATCAAAAAGCTGTGAATGCCTAAATATATCCCAGCAATTTCTATTCTAGACCTGACAACTGCTATTTATAGGACAAAATTTTGCTCTTTGTTAAGCTGGATGCAGAAAGTGTTATGCCTAGAAGGGCATCATGCAAATAAGCCTTGTGGTTCTAGAACCACGAAAAAATGAGTTTAGAAGGGACCTCTGAAGGTCAAGCAATCTAATCTTTTTTCACTGTAGACAGATCAGGTTTCTCAGAGCCATGCTCACTTTAGGTTTGAAAATCTCTGAAGTTGGAGATCCTGAAACTTCTCTGTGAAAACTGTTCTAGTGCTTCATCCCTCTCATTTTGACTTCTCCACCTTTATCTCCAGCTGGAGGTATTTTTTGTTTGTTTGTTTTGTGTGTGTGTGAGTGTGTGCTTTGGTTGGTTGGTTGGTTTTGGTTTGGTTTGGTTTTGGGTTTTTCTTGGTTTTGTTTGTTTGTTTTTGTAGTGGAGATTTGTTTTCTTGTTGTTTTGCTAATACAGCAAGATGAACATAGCTGTGTTTTTAGAAATCAAATTTAGAGCATGAATTAACAAATTCACTCGACTATGCCAACAATTGTTACTCTGGATGAAGAAATGTTTCTCCACAGAACATGTGCAAATTCTCCCAAATTGATTTTTAAGTGAATTTTTACAAAGTTTCAAGTAGTCTGGCTGTCTAGATTTTATTTCTAACTTGATTCCTTTTAAGAGCTTGAATTCCAGAAAGTCCTTGTTTCTCCTCTCTTTGAAAATGAAGCTTTTTAAGCAGGAGGCTGTAGCTTGAAATGGTGTGATACTGCTGATGGTAGAACCTTCATCATTGATCAGGGTGAGCTCCTGCTCAGCAAAGACACACTAATACATTCTTCAATATCCTGTGGATGACTTTGCAGCTACTAAAGAAATAATTTTCACAGAACTCTGGAGCTAGGCTATTTTTTTTAGAAAGGCATTGGAAATGTCTGAAATTTGGCCAGCAAAACTGGAAATATCTGTAATCAGCAGTCACGCTTGAAAATCTTGGCCTCAGTCTTTGTTTATTGCAGTCTTGTGTCAAATAACATGTAAGCACATAACAAATGAAGCAATTTTCAAGAATTTATAGAACCTTAGAACCTTTGACAAATAAGAGGTTTACCTTTCAGATCAAACCCCAACTTTATATCTCTTTCCACTGCAAAAATACAAAAAAAAAATTAAAAAGCAATTCCCATTTGAGTCTGTCAGTTCTTACAGGATTTTCCTAAAATTTTAGATGTCTAGCTGCTGAGTTCGAATTTCTTCAGGATCTGACCGTAATTTACTACTAAGTTTGGGGCAAAATATGTTTAGGGCAACATTTTCTCGATTTTGACCTGAGCTTTGACATATTTTTGTTTTACTTAAGTCACAAGGAGTACCAACATCCGACTATCTCAGCCTATCCAGCCTCAGACCTGTTAAATGCCAGGTACCTTGCACAGATGAAGCAGCTATTTGTTAATGGAGGTAGGGTGGAACTTAATGAGAATACAGCTCCTTTCTGCTCAAAGAGTCTGTTTCCTGGGATGCTTAAAAACACAGAGGTAGGTTGCTAGTCTGTTACTGTAGAGATAATTTGGGTTTCGGCATGAGCCGGACTGAGATTAATGAGTTTACTTTTTTATCCTGCTTTAGCTGTGCCAGTTTATAGCAGGGGAGCTGGCTACAGTCTATCTGGGATCCTTACTAATTCAGACATGCAGGACATTTTAATGCAGGCAGAAGGAGATTGTGATTGCCCTATATACAGATAACCAAAATCCTAATCAGCCAGGCAGCAACAAGCTGCTGGAACCCAGGAAGCCTGTCAGCCTGATGCTTGCAGTCCCCAGGCCATCCAGGGATAGTGGAATGGGCTTATCCCAGAAAACTGATCTCTTCTGCTGTCCCAAACAGGTCTGCCCCTAATGAAAGCAGAAGTGTTCATGTAGGTATGGTTCAGAAAGGAAGGGAAGAGAAAGGATGGGAAGAGAAGGCAAGCCAAGGCCAGGACAATAAGGGAGAATACTCACAATCAGTCATAGCTCTCTGACTTTTGAATTTTCAGTAAGCAAAACCAGCTTAGTTGCAGATTTGTTCTTAAATAACTATCTTGACCTTAAAAAAAAGCCGCCTTTTTTTTTTTTTTCCTCACAATGCTGCCTCAAGGTATGTTAAGGCAGAACTATTTCTTTCTCCAAATGCCTGTTTAAATGTTTAAATGCTTGAGGCTTGTTAAAAAAATATGTTTCTAAACACATTGTGTCAAGGAAAGGAGATTTGAGACAAAACCAACAGGATTACCCCTGCATTTTTTGTAGTTAGAAGAATAATATTGTTTTGTTCCATCAACGTGTCCACTTTACATTGTTCAGCACAAAGCTTTGTGAAATAAGAATCATGGGAATATCACAATATAAAGAAAAAAGGTACAAATAACAGCTTCATAAACTGAGAAATGTACATAAATAAATCATGTAGATGGGGGCAGTTTGCTTAGCTGGCAAGAAAAAAAAAATGGAAAATATGCTTGTTAAACAATAACCACAGAGTGTGCTTTTATGATGTTTTTCACCACAGTAATTCATATTAGAGATAGAAGCAGTTGCATGTTAAATAAAATCATTCAGCATTGTTCTCCTCACATTACAAAGAGCTGACTTATGTTGTTTTTAGATGCCTCCCATTAGAAAGTAAATATTCCTCTGATGTTATACATTTCAGAAAATTTAATAAAGATGAACTCTAAATAAAGTCACGGGGAGATTTCAGACAGTTTTATTAGCAGATTGTTGAAAAGAAAAGAAAATTAAATACAATAACAGTAAACGTGGTTCTCACATTGAAACCAGGCTCAAATAACTAGGCTACCATAGAAAAATTTCCAATTCTTGCATTATGATGTAAAAACAGATTTTTGTACAGATTTTGTACAACAAAATTCGTAATAACCTTTTTTCATTTTTAGAAAACTTTAAATATATAGATAAAAATAGACAATTTTCATAGGTCCTACATGAAGATGAGTATGTTCTGTTCCAAGGGCTTGCATAGAGCGCAAATGTGGTTATAATATAGAACAACTAGACATTAATATCTTTAAGATTACAAAAGCATATAAACAATAACATGAGGACAACTTTTCTTCATAATCTATGAAAAAAAAATCCAAATCAAAACAAAACCAAAATACCAACCCAAAACCTGTAAAACTAAAGAGGGGCAAAAAACTTCAACTTACGGTAACATCTCATTTTCTGTAATATTTACACTGTTTTTAGCAAGATTCTTTCTAAGCGTCCAGCTCATAAATTGGTTCCCCTTTATCCTTAACACTTCTGTGTATGTACCAAGCCAAACACTGAGGCATTCCCAAAGGTCTTGAAAGAATATATTGTAAAACTACTAAACCTACTTACAGGTGACTCTATGCAAGGAGCAGAGCAATGGCAAATGCTAGTACGTATTTCAGTTGTAGGCTTTTAATTCTCTTTCAGATATGAATGATTCAAAAGCTTGCCACAAGTCCATCTAACTTTACAGCTGTTAACCCTTTAAAGACTGCATATGAAAAAACTGGAGTACAGAATCCCAAGTGTGTTTAAGCAACTATGACAATCATGAAAGAATCATGGTTAGAAAATAACGTCACTACAAAGTGTTAGACAACAATATTTAATGAAAAATATTGCTCAATATTTCTTTAAAAAATTACTGTGATGTGAACTTGTATATACATCTTTCTATTGTTAAAAAAGGATTGTGGTGGAGTAAATATGAACTGCACAAAATAAATGTGTACCAGTATTGCAAGGAAGACCTACAAACTATAGAAGCTCAGTGCTAGAGTTTACAAAACATTAGAATTTTTTTCTTTTGGACAAAATAATATTAATATCCAATCAGAACTACTTTTAAAGAAATATTTGCTTTAAGTTAGGCATCTTAGACATTTAAGATTTTGATATGTTTCCATGTAATAAATAATATTTTATATGCATAAAACATTAGATGAAGAAAGCATAATCACAAAACTTACAGTAATAGCACTGATTCACAAAATCAGTCTTTAAAGGGGTAACCCAAAAGTACGCAAAGCAAAGAACATAATTTTTAGTAATGTAATAAGCAGTGTTTTGCAGCTTACTTCCAGTTATCAGCACAAAGGTGAAAACACATATTGTAACTTTCATAAAGACAGTGAAAGTAACACATAACCATCCATCCCTAAGACAAGGTGGGAGGGACAATAGACTTCAACTGTATCACTCAGTTCTACGTGGAATTGGACTGATACATCAAGTGTTTGTTAGGTTTTCTTTTTTAGCAACATTGACGTAATATGACATTAACATATAAAAATATTTCTGGCATTTTGACTTGCTGCTCAGCCACAGTCCATTCTTAGAAGTGCACTAGTCAGGGCACTAACCAGGGCTCAATATACAAATAAAAGTGGCTGATACAGAATTCTGACTTGTTACCAGATGCTTAAGATCTCATTCAGTAATACTGTGACTCCAGGACAAATATTTACATGCCTGCATGCGTTAAAACTAGAAAGGTGTCTTTCTGACCAACAGGGTGACAAAACAATATTATCTAAAAGTTTCATTTCCTAAACTCTAGATTTCTACTGCATACATAATACCTTCCTTGTGTGATTTGTGTTATATACTGTACATGTGACCAACATTTTGATAAGAAGCAAAGTCTTTTATTTCATAAACCCCTGCCAGTTTACAATGAGAAATTATTATTCTTTTTATATTTTTTTTTAAATTTTATTTTAGGAAAAGAGACTTAGCGAATGGTAAAACAGTTTGTTTACATTCAGCATTTCTTTTCACTTACACAAAATTCCATTTCACTTAACATAGTCTAATATATATGTGTTGGTCTCTTGGAAAGCATGTGGAAAAAACGTCTTTAGAAGAAAACCCACGATCACAGTTTGAAAACTGAGTGTATCAATTTTTTCTTCCTTTACCTTTTTTTTTCCTTTTCTTTTTTTTTTTCTTTTTTTTTTTTTTTTTTAATAAGAATCCTCTTATGCCCTCTACAAGTTCATTTCTGAGCTGTCTTGCTGGTTTCGGTATGGTATAACAGTCTGTAAGTGTACTTGGACACCACTGGAAGGATCATTGGATGTGCTCAAATATAGAATCATCAGAGGAGGAGAGAGTCTGCATTCCTTGAAAAAGGGAATACTCAGCCTTGTTCTGACCACCTGTAATTTTGGATACAATAGTCCGGCGCAGAGATGCAGATTTTCGCTGTGAGAACAGTGCTACTGTACATTTACAAACATTCTCTAGATCTCCAGGTTGAGCCACAGGAGATAACCAAAGGAGGACACTCTTGCAGAATTCTTTACATTTTTGAAGAACATTGATAAATGAAGTTGAGGAAGTTGGTTTGAAAACGTTTTGTTTCCACAGAACTCCTTATGAGCCAATGTCTTACTGCAACGTTCTTTACTGTAGCACACGTATTTTCAGCAGGAAAAATTCAATACATGACAGTAGTTTTCAAATAAAGTCTTCCATCTAAAATATGAAAGAGAAACATTTGCTTTATATATTTATATCTTCAATGAATCAAAAAGAGTAAAAACCCCACAAGATTTAAAACCTCAGCGGAAGTAGTCATGCAACAAATCTGTAAAATGTCCCCTATTGTATTTTTTGTCTAAAATAAAAGAAAATCATAAAACCTGAATGTCACTTTGGCTATTTCATCTGTCAGTGGCCAAATTAACTCTGCTGAAAATGACATGCACTTTCCAAGTTGTGAAACCTGTAACAACTTCTGAAGCTTTAATGTATGCTGGACCTGTATCAGTGCTAGGGCACTAGGAAGGTAGGTGGAGCCTCTGTGCATGTGTTTTTACTGATATGCAAACGTAACTGAATAGTGCTGAACAGCAATTATTTCCTTCATGGTTGCAGAGCAAAAAAAATCTTCTTGCATGCAATCGTTAGTACTTCCAACACTAAAAGGCATAGCTCACACTTTGTGATTTAGCTGTGTTGTTAAATATACCATGTAATGTAACCATTGTGCACATTCGTAGCTATTTATATAGAAGCCAGTATAGGATATTTAAACAGTATCAGTGAAGTATAGCCTCCTTCCTCCCATAAATGAGATTAACTGAACAATTACTATGTTAAAGATGTAAGTGCATTCCTCACAACATTTTTTCCACCCAAGTGAAGAGCATATATTTAAGTGAGATGTGTGAGGGAACATGTTAGGTTACTAAGCTCACCTAGCCAGTAACTGTTGAACTAAAAAAATAATTGAAGACAACATACTGCCACAACATATTTATCAACTAATTTGTAAGTACAAAACATTTTTTTCTTCACTTGGGCCATGAACATCTTATATACAGCTATTTTTTGGTAGCAATATAAAGATTATTAAAAAAAAAAAATAGAAAACAGAAGAAAAGCTTCTTAGCTTTCTGACCTGTAGGGTAGAAAATGTTGTCTCCGTGTGAATAAAGCACATCACGAAGCAATTAACCCTCCCCAGTGCATAATTACTAAATCCTACCTATATTTTTAGAATATAAGCACTAGCAACTACGAGCTGCATCTTAGCTCTTAAAGCATGAACTTCTGCATGAGCTTCTTATTTAAATTTAAGTAAATTCAGCAAATATTTCTAAGATTTCAGAAGGTTTTGTTCCTGTTTTGGTTTTCTTAGTTTAACATTTTTATTCCAAATCAGTCTACAGAATTTTTTATTAGATATACAGTAAAAATTAGATATACAGTAAAGCAATTGCATGAGATAAACCTGTGCAAATGAATTTTTTGAAATGCTTGGGTTGAAAGCTGTGGCATCATCTCCATGAACTTACTGTAATTGTTGAGAGAAAAAGTTAATCTGAAAACAGATTTATATATTTATATCTTCAATGAATCAAAAAGAGGAAAGTGGGAGGCTGTAGAATCACTCTGCTGCAGTGATTCTTATTTAATGTCCTTTTATTTTTTCTTTTCCACCACTAGTTTTCTTTTGTGAGCTTCTGTGGTACATGCCCTTTTGCTACCTTCTCCCCATCTTTACATTTTTCTACCTCCTTTCCCTACTTTTTTATGTTCCTTGGTTTGTTTTTGTTTTGGTTGTTGTTGTTGTTTGGGGTTTTTTTGCAGCATATATGGTAACTTTCCCACTACATAAAAGTGCTTCCTCTCAGAACCATTTCCATTCTCTTTGCTCTTTATGGTTTTTTTTTGCACTGAAGAGAAATAAAAAGGAATTGAGTAAGGCCTTAACTTAAAGACTTTTTTATTATTATTTGATGCATGAAAACGAACCAAAATGCTTACGGGAATTTAGGAGAGAAAGAAAGAGGCTCTGAAATGGAGCATGCTAAAACTGAAGGCCTGGAACACCATCTCCAAAGAAAACCTGCATTAAGTACAGGATAGCCAGGGCCACTACTGGCTACATTTCCAAATGGCACTCCCAAACACACTGAATAAACACAATAAACATTTACAGCACTAAAGCTGTCTAGATACCTCTGCAGGAGTATTACTCTGCATATATACCAGCACTTTGGCTATCCTGAATGTACACTTGCTAATGAGTGCTATGTATAATTCCCACGCCGTAACATTCTGATAACCTCCAGTCCATAACTTACTCTATTTTATTACACTAGGTCTCCATTTACCTTTTAAAATAAAGTATGTATTAAAACTAATTCTCAATTAAAAATACAGCTGCAGGAAGCAGAATCCTTGTAGCAGCTAACAAAAGATGAACAGCAGTACAGTTTCAAAAGTCAGCTCTATTTTACACTGCTTAAGGATCCAACCTGGCAGTGAAATCAATAGGAGGTTTTTCACTTTTAAAAGAAGACACTATCAGATCCTGTATTCTGTATCCACAGACAATGAATAAGAATAGAAACGGGCACCTCTACAAAGCACCTTCCTTACAAAGTAAGAGGATACTTGTTTATATATATAAAGTTCCCTTCAACATCTTCATTATCAGCTTGGCCAAAGAACTCGAAGGAATATTAAGTAAGTTTGCCAACAACACTAAATTGGGAGGAGTTGTTGATTCCCTCAAGGGCTGAGAGGCCTGCAGAGAGACTTTGACAACTGAGGTGAGCAATCAAACCTTATGAAGTTTAACAAGGGCAAGTGCTGGATTCAGCTCCCGGGATGGAGAAATCCTGGTGTGTGAATAGAGTAGAGAACGATAGGCCAGAGAGCAGTGCCATGGAAAGGGACCTGTGGGTCCTGGTCAGTGACAAGTTGACCCTGAGTCAGCAATGCCCTGGGAGCCAGGAGGACCAACTCTGTCCTGGGGGCATCAGGCACAGCATGGCCAGCCAGGCAAGGGATTGTCCCCTCTGCTCTGAGCTGGGGCTGCCTCACCTCAAGTCCTGGGGGCAGTTTTGGGTACCACAATATAAAAAAATATTGAATTATTAGAGAGCATCCAAAGGAGGGCAGTGTAGATGGTGAAGGGTCTGGAGCAGAAGCCGTATGAGGAGCAGCTGAGGTTATTGGGTCTGTCCAGCCTGGAGGAGACTGAGGGGAGACCTCATTGCAGTCCTCAATTTCCTCACACAGGAAAGTGGAGAGGCAGAAGCTGATCTCACTCTCATGACCAGTGACAGGACTTGTGTACAACAGCATAAAGCCAAGTCAGGGGAGGCTTAGGCTGGATATCAGAAAAAGGTTCTTCACCCAGATGGTGGTTGGGAACTGTAACAGGGTGCCCAGGGCAGTGGTCATAGCACTATGGCTGAGAAGTTCATGCAGCCACTCATAAAGAACGAGCAACAGGTGAATAGCAGTGCACTTCAGAAATTCAAAGACTTCAAACTGTGCTAAGAAAAACTTACAGCTCTGCAGAGGAACCATGACCTCACATCACAAAGTGGTGACCAAATACAATCCCTATATTTGACTGCTGTCTCTTTCCAATGGTGACTCATACTACCTTGTTCCTATCCATTTCTCTCCCTATTCCTAATGTTCTGAGGTTCTTTCTAAATTACATTAACTTCTCAGAGTTGTTGTCATAGCCACCAGAATCACTTCGCCTCTAGGTGTAGCCAGAGCTCCTATCTGAATACAAGTGGAGTATTACTGATAGGCTTTTAATGATTTCAAGGTTAAAATCAGAGACAAAACCCACAAATCATGAAAGTGATCAGCAAATCAAGCCAGCTCATCCTTTGTAAGCCAGTGCGAAAATGCCACTACTTCTAAATCCTAAATCCTGAGCATGCCTGTGCTTTCTGCCTCCCAATCAGCTTTAATTTATCAGCTACACAGGCCTGTTGCATTACTTTCTTCTGTTAATGAATGCAGAATTTGTCTATTAACATAAAAACAATTTTACGTAAAACAATATGGAATATTTTAGCCACACAAACAAATGCATACAAACATATACCACACAAATACACACACAGAGCTTTCACTAAGGATGTTTACAACACTAGGGTATATTTTTAGCCTACTGAAAACTGTTGATCTGTGGTGAAGTTTCCCAAATTTACATACTGGTATATACAATATAAGTACATAAAACTTACTTTCACTCTTAGGAAGTCAAGCAATAACACAAACTGGGAAAATACTGCTAAATTTCTAAATAGAAGTGTGTGTGATTAGCAGATTGTCATCTGTTCTAATTGCTCTTTTGCAAATGGCAGTGTTCAGCAAGATCACACAAGCTCATGCTAGTAACTCAAACTGAAAATGCCACTACTCCTAAACATCATTTCTTTTTGTCTGTGGATTGATATGACAGAAATTCTACCCAGAGTGAGAGAGCATTTTTTAGACCAATTCTTTTTAATTAGGATTCATTTTGAGGATTTTGAATTAACATGGCCAAATAGTTAAAAGGTCATAAATGTTATAAAAAACAAACAAATGGAACTGACATAAAAGTTTGCAATGCTGAAACAAATCATATGCCTCAAAATGCATTCCCACAGAGATGTCATCTGAGTAACAGTTCACTTTAATGCTCTGTGGGCAGCTTGCTGAAAGTTTCTCTATGGGCCCAGCATTTTCAGAGGTAAAAACAAAAACTCACTGAAGTATTATTATTATTATTATTATTATTAATATGCAACCTGGTAAACTGATAAAAATGTACAGTGAAATGCTAGGTTTTGCCTTCAGCTGCAAACTAAGTCATCTGTTAGATGGTAATGTGGGTATTTCTGCCACTCAGTGCAAGTCCCAGTGGGGTTGTTTGCCATCCAAATAACTGTATTCTAGTTTGTATTCTCAGAGTTTCTTTAAAAATAAATGTAATAACAGTGATCATCACGACTATAATACTGCAGTGTTTAGTTTATGAAAATCTGCAGATCCACGTGTGATGAAAATCTGCAGATCCAAGGTTTGCTGTCACATCTGAGTTCATTCATTTGCTAGAAACCTACAGAGGTAAATTCTCCTTAGGAAAAGGATAGTGTTCTCTATAGTTAGGACCTAAAAACAACCAATCAAGTGACCAAACAGACAGAAAGACATAGCAGCTTGAAACAGAGAGCTGATAAGAAAGAACCCTCCAGAATCCATGTTAAGAAGAAAAGGACAAAATACTTTGTGAGAAGGAAAATCACAGAATTACAGATTGGCTTGGGTTGGAAGGGACCTTAAAGGTCACCAAGGACTACCCTCCTGCCATGGGTAGGGATTCCTTTCACTAGACCAGGTTGCTCAGAAAACAAATGACAAGACATGAAATCTCAGTGTGAGCTTTGGAAAGTTAGGATGTCAAGGTTTGAATAATTCTTTTATCCTTTATTTTCAAATGTAATTTGTGAGCTCTAGAATAGTAAATCTCAGCTCATTATCCAAGAACCCTTACATCAACTGTGTAGCCACAGTTTTAGTTGCTGAAGTCCTAACTTCAGTTAACATATTTTTATCAAATATAGGCCAGTGATAGAAGCCAATTTTCACTCAAAATGGGTCTTAAGGGTATTTGAATAAACTATCTATTCATCTCTTTGTACTTTCAAAGAACAAAGGTCGATGTCTCTAGCTGTGAAGACAGGAACTTTATTCCCAAATATGGCTTTGAAATTTTCTGTGATTTTGAGTTTGGTTTGTTGTTTTTGGGTTTTCTTTTCCTGTTTTTCTGTTCTCTCTTTCAAACTTTCTGTTTCTTTCCCTTTTCATTTTAAGTAACAGAGATTTCATGTACTGATGGTTTCTCAGTCTCTTTTCTTGTCCTTAGAAAGATAATAGCAGTGTTAGCTGAATCTTCTAAGGACTGTATTAGCACAAATAATAATAAAACCAACAATAGCAATCAAAAAACCCTATACACGCATATGTATTTAATGGAAATAAAAGGTTCTTCACTCATAATAATCCATTTGAACTTCATCTCTATGGCTAGTGACTGAGCTGATCTGAGCTGATTCTAAAATCATATGTTGCAACACAAAATCCCTAGGACTAGCCCATGTCCTGCTCCTAACGGCAGCAGATGCTTCATACTGGAATTGAGTATACTATTGCCAGACCCTCCAACCATTAAAAACTGCTATCTTCAGTTTAAAAGTAATAAAATATTTGTGACCTTAAATTGGGCTACTCATACCTAAATCAAAGCAAAGCTACTCACTTGTGCTAAGTAACATAAAAAATTGCATTTCCTGTTAGGAAGTAGCTTTATTGAAAATGGTAGCTATTTTCTCAGAAGTTATTTCCAGGCATCTGTAGTCTTAGTGAGGTTTGTCCCTTTCAAACAACAGTTGTACATGCTTGCCCAAATGCATACAACCTCTTCAGCCCAGAGCTGATAAAAGCATCTGCATGCCATAGCTCAAGCCCATTAAAATTAAATAACTGGTTGGTTTATTTGTTTTAATAAGATGGGGCAAATGTGAATCACAGTGTACTTCTAACGTTCCATTCAAGTTGATGTTTTGATCATGTGGAGGAAGAGAAACAAAACAAAAGAAAGGGATGGCAAACAAATGGTAATGATTCATGATATTTGATAAGACAGCAATGGGAAGTCAAAATAAAAGCAAGCATACTGTGGCAGATGGAAGGGATCTTAGTCAAGTTGTAAGCCTTCTTCAAAAAAATTTAAAGGAAACAACTAATTAGGGAGGAAATATATTTTTGTATACTCTTCATATATTTCATTCCAAGTTGAGACACAAGAGGATTTATTTTCCACTGAAGATGGAAGATAAAAATGGAAGTCTAGTGTTTTAATCACGGGAAAATAATTCATGATGAACTTAGTGTTTTTCAGTTTGCTGAGTGTGAGACAAAAAGCCCAGCATTTGTAAAATTCAGTCATGGAATCAACTGAACATAACTTTTCATAGTATTCCTAATAAAGTGCAAAACAGTACATTGTCAGGGGAAATAATTCCTCCCAGTGTCTAGAGTTAATTAGAACTCTGAGGTCTTATACATCAACACTGAAAAGGAGGGACAGAGGGATACACACTGAGCTGACACTGTTACTGTGTCTGTTGCTGGCAGCACAAATAGATCATGTATTGGGGCACATCCACTGCCATCTTCCCTAGCAGAGTACAGGAGATGCATGAAAACTGGCTCAACCATTCAGGCTTTGAAATTCAAGCAATTGGTTCTTTAAAAAAAGTGCTCATCCAGTTTTTATGCAAAGATGGGTGATTTCACACTGCATGTTCATTAAATGCATGCAAATATGAAGTATGTAAACATATTTGGCCAAACACTATCCCAGTTTGCCCTTTGTGAAACACCAATAAATTAGTTTTGAATTTGCATATTGTTATTAATCATACACCTTTCATTTATCTACTTAACATTCATGTACAAATATATTTGTGTTAAGACTCAGTGCAAATATTCAGGAAACGAAGATGTCCATGTGTTTTCTAAAATAGCAATTTATACGTAGGAAATTTTAATTCTAATTTAAGACATAAAACTAAACCATGGATGCGTAAAAAAGACCATCTAAACACCTTTTTTCACAGCTATTTTCAAATATTGAATTATATTCTCTCAGTGATTTTACCATGTGTTTTAATCATTAATATATATTTCCATTACTCCTGTGTTACTGTGGAAGTAAGCTAAAGGTCAGCAATCTGGTCTTTAGCAAACAAACAAAGCAGGGGAGTACCTGAATACGTCACCTTTTATTATTTGAAGATCATAACGTATGTGTAAAACTGGCCATTTTGAGGACTTAAAAAACGGAACTACTAAGGTGAGAATTTTTTCAAAAGAAATAGATTTTTTTTAAAAAAATTACATTGTCTTTTCTTATTGCTTCACAACTTCACAACTCTCTTCTATTTGTATAAACAGAAGAAGCCATATCCAAAAAAAGACAAGAAAACTGATTACTTACAAGCCCTAAACCTGAGTCTAAGGTATTGTACTGTGTCACTTCATGTTGGTAAAAAAAAAAATTAGTAGTGATAAACAACAACAACAGAGACACAGAACAAAACCCTTTCAGCTGAAGAATCATGTGGGAAAGTTATTAAAGGATGAAGTCACAGTTAAATACAATCAGCTTGTGAGCTTCCACAGCTCATTGTGTTCAGTGCTGTTTGTATCACAGTGTGGATAATTTTGGTGCTGAACAATCTGTCCTGCACAAAACACTTTAAAGTTCTACAAAAAATTGTGCTTTATTTGTTACTGTGTTTCCAGAAATATAAACTTTTTTTTTTTTTTAATATCAGCAAGCAACCTTGAATCTGATAGAATAAAATTGATAAAGAATTGAATATTGGAATGTAGTTTCTGCCTGGCACCTTCTTACCCTTTGTTTGGTTTTGGGGTTTTTTAGTGAAGTCTAGATAGAACCAGAATTTACTACTCATCCCTTTAGTGTGATCAGTCTTCTTTCACTTCTCTCCATTTTGTCTCTTTAGTGCTTTGCTCAAATGATCACTTTTTTTACACTAAACATCATCATCAAAGTAATCTTACATACAAGATATCAATCATACAGTTGAGCCTCAAACAGGCTTCAAAAATAATTACATTTCTGGAAAGAAAAAGTGGTCATAAAATGAAATTGGAATAAAATACAGTAGAACAGGGTTTGTTGGAGCTTTCAGCAGTTTTTGCCAAATTCCAGAAAATATCTATGCAAAAGTACATATAAGTTGGTATTTCTTTAAAACTACCCTCCATGTACGAGAACAGAAACTCACAGAAATCCTTTCCATCACTCAACTAGAAGCAGATACAATAGGCATGATACAGGTGTGTACAACTACAGATCCCATAATAAAGTATGAATAATAAAGATCTTTTATACAATTCTGAAAAAGTAACATGGGTCATGATTTTTTTGCTAGGAATAGTTGTGGCCATAGTTAGCACTCTCCATCAACAGACAGTGTGATGTTAATTTCTTTCAGCAGATACAAATAATTTATGAAGACAAGCTTTTCTAAGGTATTATCTTTTCTAGAGCTTTACCTTCATTACTTTTAAAACCACAAAAAAAGACTTAAATCTAATACCTACTCCTATGCAGAGGAACCTCTTTTGCTTCACAGAATCACAAACCTACCTCACCCTTCTCTCCCAGCCACATCTTTTCTAAACAATTTGAATTTCATGTTGCCCAAGTAACTAAAAGGCAGACTAGTGTTTTGTTGTTTTCAGATTAAACACCACAATTGATACAAGAGTATGTAACTGAGATGCCATTTGAGCTGCTGCAAAGTTTACTGGAAAATAGAGGCCACTTAAAGAAAGTTATATTAGTCTGCATACATAATTCTGGAATACGTGGAATCCTTTTTTAATATCAGTATCACATCACCCTTGTTCTCATCTGTGTGCTAAAACAGAGTAACTGCCCAATGCAAAGCATGAATAGTCACATGCAGAACAGGAAGGAATGAGGTTGTAAAATAGATAGATTGCGCAGCAGCAAGCTTACGGAAAATCTATTAAGGATGCATGGGATGTCAAAACATATGTAACATAACCTTGGTGCTTTTAGGTATTTTGTATGAAAGCAAGTTTATGGCACCAAGCAGTGCCATTCAGCTCCAGAACAAGAGTCAAGGCAAGAGAAACCAAACCAGAAGTCATGCCCTAGGAAATGAGCTATGAACTGAAGTTACACATAATCCTTCCAGCACTCAGAAAGAGACATAGATGTTAAAGAAGTTCCCAGGGCTTAGCACAAGCGGCATAACTATAAAGCTGAAAATAAAATCAGCTCATGTTAATTCTGCAGAAGACTTCAAGCTGAAACACGTAAATGGGATCTAACCCAGTAGTTAGCTATGAAGCCATACTTGAGTGAAAGGCTTTTGTTCTATTCCAGAAAGAAAACTACCAGCATTTTAGATTATGAGGGAACTCTGCTTCTGTGGCGAGTGGTAATGCTAGCCCAGGTAGGTTGCTTTTCAATTCAAAGTTCAAGCTAGTTCCCTTAACTAACTGTAAACTTCCATCTTGAATACATCTTCATAGATGCATTTAAGTACTGCAGTGACAAGCCAATCCTCCCCATTCCCTCTCAGTGGTAACATAATTTCAGACAGGTACTTCAAAATGATTATTCTACCCTCCAAGGAAAAATGCAATTAGCCTTAGGGCCAGGTGGTTTGAATTTGGCACCACTCTGTGTCTTTGCCAGTAGAGATTCCTCAGAAAAAACAGCATGTCATGACAGACTGTGTCCTGGATGCACCCCACTACAGAAATCCCAGACCATATGGAAGCAGCACGCTTTCCCAGAGAGAACTTAACACCATGGTTCATCATCAAGAAGTAAGCAAGAGAAAAGAGAATGGCTAAATTAAACCACAGAGCAGTCTTAACCAATGACTTTGGGATCAAGTGGCTGCCTTGGAGTCAGAAGCAATAAGCTGTGCAAAATATCTGAAGTGTAAAATTTTCTTGCTTCAAAGTGTGATTTTCTCAAGACAGCAGAAATGAAAAATGTTACTTCCTGGTTGCTTTTACTCTTCCCCACCCATCTCCCTCTGTCCCTCTCCCCATTTGCGCCACCTTTCCACTTACAATGTTTCTTGTCACACTAATGGCATTGCACAAGTCACTAGCAGGACATTGCCTGGAACAGTGCTTAAGATGGTTGTTACCCATCCTCAAGGTGAACTTGTAGACTGGAGTGATTTCAGAACAGGCTACTAGTATAAGACAAGGAATACAGTCCACAATATGCACATAAAATTAATTGGTTTGCTCATCACAGAAGAACAACTGGTCATTCCTTGTATATACATTAAATAACAGTAAGAGACACAAACCAACTGTTTTGCAGGAACTGTGCTCTGAGTAGTCTCCCAGGATGATGGATGTATTTAAATGATCTTTATGAATATATTTGTGGTATCAGAGCCTGAAAATGCAGATTTTAAAGCCCATCTACTACTATCCCTAGTGCTGTGCTCCTTTAATAGAAAAAGAGGCAAAACCTGAGTATATCCTGAATACATTTATTGAATATCTGGCCTAGTAAAATACATTTGGCTATAAAGTTAATTTTAGCTGGAAAATCTAAGAAGCTGATGGTTTTCCAAGAATATGAAAAAACATAGAGGGTAACCTTACAAAATAAGGATTCTTCGACGCACTGACTATTTAAGATCAAGCTCTGGAACTATTACCCATTTCTAACTGGAATAAAACTGATATTTGTATGTTTTAATAGTGTTTTAGCCTTTCAATACCTCAGCACTGGGAACCAGATTGCATCGCATGGCACAGTTACTGCAGTGAAAGTGACTGTGATTGTCATAACAAATTTGATGGCAAGGTTGAAAATGGAACTGATCTTCCAGTCAGTGTACTACTTTTATGATGCTTCCAGTATTTCCAGTGAAGCCAAGGAGTCTGATCCAGCCACAGTATTTTATGTCCAATTCAGCAATGTGCAAAGAGACTGTTCTCTCTCCAATGGCTAAGAATGTATATCTTTCAGTCAGAGTATAAAGCTAAAAACGAAAGCAAATTATTGCTGCTTTTTACTTTATGTTTGCATTCAGTATAGCTTGATTACTTGAAAGGAGTTGTAGCCAGCATATTGCAGTATGAAACAATATCATGAAAAATACATGTCTTTTAATGCAATGGTTGCACCGACAGTTTGTCACAGGCAGAATCTGCAGAATCAACACATAGACAAAATAAACAAGTCAAAACTTGAATTATCTAATACAGCATTGTATATTTTCAACAATCCATATTCTAATTTCATGCACATAAAGCAGCACTGTAAATTTTTTGTCCTGCCTTCATAACACTTTGTTTCCAAGGCCAGCTGTAGCACGTTGTGATCCATCCTTTCTAACATCCATGACAAAACACACTATTATGCTATTGCTGCTTTTCCTAAGCTATTAGAGGCTGCATCACTTTTAAAAAATAAGGCTGACAAGAATATAATAGAAAAAATGTTTTTACCATTACTGGTACACACTTTGTGTTTCTCAACTAGGAAAAACAAAATGACATCACATTATCATTATATATGCTGCTGTCTCCCAGGATGTCCTTCAGGTGTTACGGAACCCTACAATGAGCAAAAGCAAAATATTTCTTTTTAAAGCTAGCAGTCTATTCTGTAGAATATATTTTCCTCTTTACAAGCCAGCTGGCAGTTCACTGGAAGAATACTTATTATAGATATATGCTGACAGCGGATTTTAGCTTAGATAGAACGTGATGCTGGCTAAGTAGTCCTTCCAAATGTGTTAATTTTAGTTTCACTTCCTTTATACTTCCTTTTCATAGCTGATTTTTTTTTTTAATTTCATGGGAACTTGAGATACTAATAGAGATGGGTCAAATTCCACATCAAATCCACAGGAAAGCTGAATTCTTAAATTACACAAAGGCTAAATTGTTTCATTTTATTCTTAATCATATCAATATAAAAATAGCTACTGCAAGAAAACACTGTTTTTAGAATTACAGTAGATTTAACATAGCAATTTCTTGCTTTTCTGGTTTACAGTATGAAATTTTTATGAGTATTACAGGCATATTAAAAATTTGTTTATCTTAAAGTATCATAAACATTTCGTATTTCTCATGGACACAAAAATGCCTCCTTTTTTAATATTACTGCCCAAGGGAGAAAGGACAAAACCTAAAATCTTTGCCCACTTTGAAATTAAACCATGAGACCCTCAGCTAGTTAATGTTAATATAGCTTTATTGATGGCAAGATTATCTTTTTTTCTTTTTCTCCAACTGACAAAATAGAGCAATTAAGTTGGAGTGATATTTCAGGAAGATGATTGCCTTCTTAACTCTTAACACTGCACAAAGGGCTGCCTGCCTGATAAAATCTCACAGTACAGTTTTATTTACATTTTAAGTGTAACTGCTTTTTCTTTTTTGCCTCTTGAATATTTTAAGTGAATGTTGAACTTTTATTCTCCTCAACAGGATTTCTGACCCCTCAGTTATTTTAGGATTATGAAAGACTATCCTGTACTACACCAAAATGCTGTCACTCACTAACATACCATTTCTGATCTAATGCAGAATAATTAAGTCAGTCTATTAATTTTTTCTCATATGATGATTCAGGTAAGGTACATTTACACAAAATTTAGGCTATCAAGTATTAGTTTGCTAATAAAATATTTCTCCATAAAATATTTCTCCAGCTATTTCCTTGTATAAGGTTTGAAACTAACTATAATTAGCTGATAATAGTTGTAAATTGCTGTATCTTGCATCGCCTGTCTTCGCCACTTTTTAATGCTTAGGACTCTGATCCATCACCAAAGAAAATATAAAAGCAGAAGTTAATAACATAACTGAACTTCTACTGTGCCTTTCATCCAGGATCCAGAATACTTTACAAATATTAATTAAGTTTCACAACACCTTTGTGTGACACCAAAGCATCAGTGCTGCTATCAAGAAATCAGTGGATATTATTTCTTTCTTTATGCATAAAAACTTGTTTTCAGCTTCAGACATTGGTTAAAAATGCCCTGAAGCATGCAAAATAAGGTATTCCTTTGCCATTCAAAGGCAAAACATCAGATGTAAACCACATAAGCCACCCCAACAAATGGTACCATTTTAATTCTGAAATCAATATTATCCACTCAATTCTTTGCTGAAAAATGTAAAATGGGCAAAACAGTGACTCCTTAGCATATACTTCTTGTAACTATGTCAAATGCTACATCAATTCTTTGCAATTAGACAATCTTGGAGTATAATTACAACCCTTGCTATAAAATGGATTTATTGTATGGGAAAAAAACTTCATGCACTGCAAACAACAATCACCAATGTAATTGCTTTCTCACCTCCAGAAACTGAATCCAGCTTTTCTGGAATATGATTGAGCTTACTAAATTTGTTTGTAGCAGTCTATACTGGGGTACTAAAACTATAATTTATAATGGGATGAACTCCTCTATAGATATTTCTTTCCACTCCCTCCGGTGAGGGTCAACGGTGGCAAGCACAGACATAGATGTCTACCGTGAAAACTTCTATGCTACATCAAGTTAATTCCAGCCCATGTCTTGTTTGCAAGCATAACTACATTTAAAAGGCAAAACATTAACTAGTTGTCCATTACAAATCAGTGATGATACAGTAATAAAGTTACAGTAATATAATGCAACTGCATGAGTAATATGATACTATTTTCTCTGCTACAGTTCCGTGATACTTCCATCCATCTCTTTTCTTGGTACTTCATCTATCTCTTTTTCTATCTTTCAGTTTATGGCTGCTTCTGTTCTTATTTCAGAGTTTTCAGAATGCTTCTCTGACTCTTGTTTCATGTCTTGTGCCTTGTGTGGTAGCATTCAAATGAAACAAATGCTGCAAAGCTTCTGTATTAATGCAGAATTCAAGTTGTCTTTTCTACATTTGAGAGTCATGCTTTATGCAACTTTAAAAACTGTTCAGAATTATATGAAACAGAAAAGGAATTGTCAAGCTTGGATATTTTTTCAGAACTGATGCAAAATTATCCATTTCTAACATCAGTAGTTACAAGAAGTGACTGAAATGCAGCTGCTCGTAGCGTGATTACTGTCACAAGTGATGCTGGAATTCTGAGGCAAGCAAAAAGGAAAATACACAACACATGAAATTCATCACATTAACTCCAGACACCTGCAGTGTACGTAGATGCATTTGAGCTGGTTTAGCAGACTCCCTTTACAATCAATGAAGAAACTTGGAAGTTGTGACTCATTTTCTTCAAAGGGAGAGATGTGTCTATTACTCTTCATTGACTTTAACAGGAGTCCAGCCAAATAGCTCAGATAAAGACATCTACCCCACAAATGTGTGAAGTGGAACATATCCCTCCCACTGATATTGTTTGGGTATTTTATAGATAATTACATTGCCTCAGCAGCTATTCCACACCTCCATAACACCGAGCAATATCTATACTGCCATTATGGTATCAGCAAAGTCCCACTATATCTTATCAGTTGAAAAAATTATAGGATAATGTAGTAAAGAATATATGACTCTGTTTACCATCTTGATAGCTTAAACATCCTGTTTATTAAATTCTGAAGCACTCTTAAAGAGCAGCTACTTTTTGGTCTCTGCAGGCCTGGCTTTCTCAGGTATTGCGTGTCTAAAATGAACGCAAACACATTAACATGTTTATAAACTTGTTCAAGGATTTAAGCAAATGCAGGCATATTGAAAATGAGTAAAAATCCCATTGCGCTGTTTCACTGTGTAAATATAATTTCTTGTAAATTATAACCCCCCAATCATTTCCTTATTTCAAGTATATTTTCATTATTCCAATAATGCTGTACTCATCCTTGAAGTGAATGAAACTCCTTTTCACCTCTCTTACTATGCACAATTTTAATATTCTGTATAGACACTATTTTAGCCATACTTTCTCTTCTTTGCCCAGACTCTATTTCCACCAATATTAAGTAGCTGATAGATTACTCTGGGATTTTAGGTGGTCCTTGTTTTAAGTAATAGCCTTTACTTTTTTCCCAAAACACTCAATCATTGTCCATTTATATTTTTTTTTATTTACAGAATAAAATTCTGTAAATAATTTCTTAATTTCTTCTTAATAAATTCTTAATTTCTTCTAATCTGATGATTTTTTAATATTTTTTTCACTGCATATTCTCATTTTGCATGTCTGGCTATTTTGGATCCTGTCTCAAAGCTGCTGATAACTGCAGCCAGGACTGTCCTTTGTAACTTAGGTTCACCAATCTTACTCCAAGTTCAATCATCAAACGCCAGGCAGTAACTCACAAACTGTTTGCTTTTTTCCTCAACTGTTAGTCTTGTAGAGTATAAACTAACCCTATATCATGTACACACTTCTGCAGTAGTTTAAACTCCAGCCTATGATGCTAGTTTCTTTTTCTATGCATAATATCTGTTCTATTAAGTCTCTGAAGTATCACTGGTTGACAATAATAAAAAAATACCAAAATGTTTACTTAGTCAGCCCTATTTGTAAAATATTAAAAAAACGAAAATTATCATCCATTTAGATAAAACTGAAATAATTTTAAAGTCCTTGAAAAGCTTTAGTAGAGGGAAGAGGGTTTCTCCAAATTTAAATGTTGCTGTAGTCAAAATGACACAGAATATGCAATAATGTGTTTGTTTTTCAGATACTGTAGGTCTGAAGAGATTTTTTTTCTATACTTCAATTATAAAAACATTTAAAACATACAAACTTGTGCAATTTTTATTTTAATGAAGATGAGAAGTTCATTAACGAAGATAAATATTTCATTAGATGTTAAATAAAACAAAGAGATTTTTTGGCTTCTCTCAGCACAAAATTCCTTTGAAAGATTAATTAATACATGCAAATTATGCAAATTAGACCCATGCAAATATTTTATGAAGACAATTAAGGGAACCATTAATTACTGCTTTTTTTGCTTCAGTGAGATTCATTCATTTAATTTTAATTTCACTTTAACTGTTTTGATGTATAATCTTGCAGCTAAGAACTTTATCTTTCCTAGTGGGTCACTTAAACTTATAAATTTCATCAAGTGAGCAGCAACAGAAATCTGCAAAGATATTCTCTGGGCTATGTTTAGTATCAAGAGAAATTTTTGACACAATGCACTCCTAGAAACTGCAAAACTGGAAGGGAATGTGAGCTCATTCTTGGACAAGGTTCAACTGCTGGAAAAGCAATTAATTTGCTTTGGCTGTGCTAATATAGGGGAATTAGAAAGTGTGACACAAGACAAATAGAAATAATTAGTTCTCCAAAATGATGTTCTCATTAATATGGTTTGAACAGTAGAAATAAAAAACATTATTGTGGCATGTCTGCATTCTGTCCCTAGCCACAGGAGGTAGGAATATGCAAGATACAGCATTTTTTTCACCTTTGTAGTTTGTATGGTGGTGTCATTTATTTTCATTTTTTATTGTAGGTTTTAAAAAAGGCAAATTGTGGACCTGATCCTGTTATCTAAAACCTACTGTACTTGCATAAAGCACAAGGAATCCCTACACTTCTTCCTGGGAAAAGATAAAGCTATAAACATAATCGACTAGGCTTTTCACAGCACTACACTCAAGTTCCTAAATTGAAACTTTTATTTCAATATCTTTCATTTAAATCATATTTTATTACATGCAATACCCAAGGTATAATATGTTTTTTCTGCAGCTTAAGCTCCTAGTAAAAACATTGCTCTAGCAAAAGAGTTACGATATCCCCTCCAAATCTGATAACATAATTTTCTTTTTCCATAACATGAATATACATACATGCATCTTACAAAGTACATAGAGGTGGATTTTCACTTGCTCTCCTTAACACGTACGCCACTACAAAGCCGGTTTTCCACAAGCAGTGAAAATCACTAGCTGGCACTCTACAAAAACAGGCTGCTAGAAGGCTGTTAAGAACATCTGCTCACTTACACTCTCTATTTCTTAGCTTGTTGCAGAATTAAAGGTAATGGAAGATTATGTGGCCCCTTTAAAATATTAACTTCTCCCTCCCCTGCAGGTTTACCAAGTTCCATCTGAAGGCACCTCCCATAGAAAGTTTTGCTGTCTATACACCTTTATCTAGAATCAGATAATAAAGTGCAATGACTTGATACCATTTATTTCTTATTTCAGTTAGGTGGCAAATCTATGGCATCTGACCAAAATAGAGATTTTTCTCTTCAAAAACACAAGGAGAGAAAATGCAGCCATGTGTTAGCCTTTTTTGAAAGCTGATTACCACAACTAACAAAATCCTTAAATGCACCTACCACAGAGGTTTAGAAAAACTACCCAATAAAATTTCAAGAACTCACACTGTAATAGTTTATTATAAAATCCTGATGTCTTTAGGTACATCACTGATAAAAAGTTAAAATCTATGAAACCTTCCTGTAGCTACCTATTGCTTAACAACATGGATATAATATGTCCATGTTCCTAATTTGCTAAGAATGTGTTAAAAACATGAATGAACACGATTCTTGCAAAATGCTGGGAAGTTGCCTTCCTCTTTGACCATCAGTTCTGTTGCTAGTCAGCTGATTTTTCAAACTTTTATTAAATATATCTGTGTTAATGACTTCTATACAAACAAATATTAGAACTAACACCTCATACCATATCTCATACCATCCATATTCTAGCCTAGCATTTCCTAAAAAGCTTCTAGCATTCAAATACTGTTCTCTTTTTGTTGGGATCTTATTCTCCCTCCACATTGCTAACTTCTTTCTCAGTTTGACATTTTTTGCTCCTTCCTCAACTTTCTGAGGGCTACGATCTTCCTGACATTGTCTCTCTGTACTCTGTATCTGAGTAGTTTAATCTATAAACTGAAATTCAGTCACCATATCCATGTTGACAATTGACACGGCCCTTTGTACTCCAGGTCTGTTCCCTTCTGTCTGACATAAAACCTCAGTCTGCTTTTCTGATCCTCTGTGTGCATATGTCGCTGCTCTGACAATCTCAGTATGAGAAAACAGAGCTGTTAATCATTCACCCCTTCAGATTCCTCATCTTCCCCACTACTACTACTCTTAGTCACTATGAACAACTCTTTTAATCTTCTCTGTCAGTAAAGTTCAAAATCAAGGTATTCTGCTTGTTTGTAACTTCTGACTCTTCATTACAACATAGTGTCTAAATTTATTCTCATAAAAAGACTTTGCCCCTCATTCTTCTATCCCTCTTTCTAGCTATAAATTCATATGATGGTTCTCCTCATATCTCACCTACTAAAGTTTCTGTCTAAGTTGTATAAACAAATTTGTATGGCAAAAATATTTTCCTACTCTGCTTCTTTGAATTGTCACTCTCTTCTAATTCCTTCACTAGCTCTTCCCTTTTAACAAGTAGAAACACAGTACTTGAAAGGTTTTGCCTTACCCTTCACCTTGTGCATTACTCCTTATCAAAATGCTTCATATTGGAGTGATGATTCCAAATAAGCATCCTCCTATAGTGCTGTCCACAGTTAAGAAGACCCTCATGCAATGCTTACAAGATGAACTCACTACAACTCTTCAGGTCTGAAGCCTGGTTTTGCAGATGAGTCTGACAGAAACACCTGAGATCAGGAATGCTGCCTGAATCCATAATGTGATGAGAATACAGGTTCATGGACATATATAACTCCCCATATAAATCACAGGCATTTACCAACACAGTCACTAACATCTCATAGTCATCATCTCCCCTCAATATTTGTGTAGAGTTTTAAGGGAAGTCATCATTTGGTTACATTCCTTCAATAACTTTAGTTTACCTGGTCATACGGGACAGTAATTTCCATACTATTGTAGGGGACATAGGGAGGGATGATCACAACAAAATATTTAATTTTGTTAAATTAAACAAAATTTAATTTTGCCCCACTGCTGGCAAGAGGTCAGTTTACCTCTTAGAGGAAATAGATTAAAATATTTTTTCACATAAAACACTGCTGTTGCCCTAACATACTTGTGGACAGATTTGCTTTTGATGGCTCAGGTTTAATTAAATGTTTTATCTTCTTTGTGTTTTTGACTAAAACATTAAAAGGGTAGTAATGCATACACGCTTTCAGCTTCTGAACCACAAAAAGCTCATACTGGTTTATCTTCACTTCTGAGAGTAAAAGTGAGTAAAACTATAGCAAGTATTGAGCTTGTGTGTACACAGGAAAGCTGAAGAAATAAAGTTCAGTGCAACTTTGGGTTAGGGAGCTGGTAGAACCTACACTAATTAAATAATCCATTCTCCACTACTGTAGCTTCAAACCTTTGAAATGTCTTTACGCAAGGTGTTTTAATCAAACTGGTTATATTTATGTAGAAGTACCAGAATCTACACTTTATATCAGGTCTTTTTTACAAAAGATGAAAACACAGGGTCAACTTGGTATGTAAGTAGCACTCATATAAGATCAAGTAATAATCAAATAATCCTAGGCAGCATATGGTGTTCCATTTTCAAAGCTTTGTCTAACAAAGAAGAGACTTGAAAACACTTAGACCAGGTGTCATTACCCTGATATTCACAGAGGTTAGCCATCACTCTGAGCAAGGGCAGAGCAGGCACACATGATGTGCTCCATGTATCCTGTTAGCATGGAGTTTTGGGACATAAATCCTGTCACTGATATTCAAGTTGGTAAATTCCATCTAGTTTTCCATATGTCTGTACAATGAGAAAGCATGACAGAATATACAGAGGGGAGGGCAAAACATGAAGGGCAGAATAAAATCTTTAGCTCTTGCAAGATTTAGGCTCCGTTTCTGATATACCACAGATTTCTGATATATCCATGATCAAGCTCCTCAGCCCCTCTATATATAACGATAATTGCTTTGTTCTGCATCACAGGAGTATTTCCTGATGTGAAGACTAAATCCATTAAAGACTGCAAAGTTGTTCAGATATTACAATGAAAAAATTTCTAGTAGATTTCCAGTTACTCCTGGCACAGCTCAAAACAATTTATCTGAGACAGCCACAAGGCTGCAAATTGGAATCAACACAAATGAAAAAATAAATATCTATTTACTAAAACTTATATTCATGCAGAAACATTATAATAGATTAAGTTTCCTCTGAAAATAACCAAAATTTAACAAAGTAATTTTGGACTAGCTAATTTTTGTAGATTTAAAAAAATAAGTGTTTTCTCATGAATAATCTGTCCTTAAACAGTTTCTCAGAACTATTATGCACAAACATGCCTTCCTTCAGCTTAATGCCTTACTTTGTTTTGTTTCAATGTACTTATTTACACCAGCAGCTGAAAAGAGTTACACCTGCTTAATAAATACATTCTGTTGAATGTCTTCTAAAGACCAACTTTGCTTCTTTAGATATTTTTAAAATATGATTACTCTTGCAAGCTTCATGGGCAAAATCATTTGTTTGTTTCAAATCACAAAGAAAAAAGAGGTAGCTATGAAAAGATTTTAATATTGAATGTACAGATAGAAGTCAAAGATGTTCCAAAAAACAGAGAAAGTACTAGAATATGCTAGGACACATTAGCAAAGTTCAGGGCTGCTATATCTGGGACCATTTGTCTATTTGGCCAAAGAGCTGATTTTGAGTCACACATGGTAAATATTATCAGATCCTTTTGAAAGACAGTCAGTTTGGGAGTCTTTAAAAATAATTAAAAAACACCCGCAACTTTTTCTCCCAATTTGACTTTTTCCTATCTCAGTCAAATGCTATGTTAAATAAAAGACAGTCCACAAATAACAGGAGAGCTAGATCTAGAGATAATTTCTCTCATGAATGTTTGTGTGCAAAAATGGCATATGCCTTCCCTTTAGAATTAAAAAAATGATAAATATATTTTTATTCAATATATGCAATAAACTATGAATTTCCATTTAATATAACCCAAGTGTAGAACATCTTTATGTTCAAAGGCATTCTAAATGAGCAAAAGGGATTGGTTCAACATCTGCTATGGTTTGAGTCAGACTTCCACATCCTGTAAGGCTGCTTGCAGCTGCTGCTCCAGAAAGGCCTGGATCTTCTGGAGGCATGATGCAGATGTCTCAGATGCAGAGCAGCATCTCAAGTAGCACAAGTCATCTACTTGTGCACAATCAGATAACTTTTTAAATAGTGTGAGAATTAATGTGAGGATAAGAATACCTTAACTTCTCTCTGAAAACCTCATCTCAGAGTTTCAGACATGCAGGGATAAGATAGAAAATTGATTATGACCTTCCTTGGTAGATTAGCTCACATGGCTTGCTTAGAAAGTTTTTCTTCTTTGATGCAGATGGTGGCTGTTTGCCAAAACAGGCCACTGAATAGGATGGAGACCATTCATATTTAATGGTTTAAGTCTCACTGAACCTGAAATTCAATATTTGAAACCCAATCTGGATTGGATGCTTCTTTTTATCTACTCAAGCTGTAGCACCTTTCAGGAAGGGCATATGGATCTCCCTGTCTGATAGACTTCCTCCTATGTGTGCTAAATGGATAAAGTAACTTGCTACTAGTTACTAGCAGTTAGTCTACATTCTTAGTTCTCCAAAGCACAGTACTTTTAGAAGAATTGAAAAATATTACTGTTATTTTGGTGTAAGAGTTGTCTCCCTCATTCTTCACACAAGTCACAGGGGAAGTACACCTATTAGAAAAATCTCAAATCATTAAATATTTTGACATCTGTTGATGGTGAGGCCTTAAGGATTTAATAGAAGAATGCAACAGCAATACTGAAAGATAAAGTTCCTTTATATGGGTATAATACACAAATACCAGGAAATTTTAAATCTTTACGAAGCTTAAAAACTAATGCCAAGAAACAATCCTCTTTATGACATATCTTAACATGATGTGATGTCACTTTCCAATAGTTGTCTAAGATGTAGTAAATGTGGCAGAGGAAAAAAAATATAAAAAAGAGAAAAAGAGACAGCTCTCTACACACTGTATAGGCAAATACTGATAAACAGCTTACAGCCAGCAGATCTAGCTCCTCAACCAGCCTCAGAACATGCAGGATTATAGTCCAGCCATGAATGAACTAGAAATTCAATTCATTTATACCTGTTTCATGGTAGGCTATAGAAATACCGTTTCACTGAAATAATGTTGTTTTAATCAATTTTTCATCCTGGTTTATAAAAAACCCAAGCATTTTAGTTCTTTCTCTAAAAAGCGAAAATGTTATTTATTTTTTAGCTGATGAGACTATGCTAAAAATATATATTCTACCTGCCTGATCAGATTTCAGCCATCTTCGGAAGGAGAAGAAAAAGGGAACAGAGTACTTATGAGAAATAAAAATACCTAGGATGGTGCCTTGCAGCGCCCATCCTTCCCAGGTAGCAAGACAACTGGGGTGAAGTCTATTAGGCAAGAATACATCCATCCTATCCTTCCCTCTTTGAATAAGATCAGTATGTAGGATGAATGAAAATGAAAGTCAAAACAATTCTATATAAAGTCTTAATAGCCTCTGGAGCACAGTGTGGAGTTTTTAAAATATTCTTATTGTTCTGAATTTTCCCACTTGACTCTGTTCATGCTTAGTCATTAATTTTACATACAGTTTCTTTAAAAGTGAACTAAAGCACCATGTTGGAAGAAAATCTGATTGATTAACCATTCATCTCAGCAGAAAAGTCAGAACATATTTGATTTCCATCAGTTTCATATATATATATAGCTATAAAATGAGACGTAAATTGCAATAGATAGCAATTTCAAATAAAATGTGAAAAATTTTATGTAAAAGTGTTGAATGAGAGAGTTGAAGAAGAGTACTTTGCAACATCTAACATACATATAACTGTATATTCATTTTGTTCTCTTCCTTTGCTTTTTGGGTGATAGATAACAGGATTATGTACCTTGAAGTTTAAAGGTGTAGCTAACAATGACCTGTGAACACTATGAAACAATTGTCTATTTATAGGTTACTGCTTGCAATCAATATCACCTTCTGTTTAAGTTAATCAATGTTGTTTTTAATTGATTAGTTTGGGTTGAAAACCTGCCAAAGCACTGACTCCTGGTCAGGGGAATAGGGAACATACTTACTGCTGTTTGGTTTCCATGCACTGTAAGATAATTTCAGTATTTATCCATGGTCAATGAAGTATGAAACAAAATAAATCTTTAACTTCTGTTTCCTCATCAAGTATCCAGTATCAACAGTAAAAGACAGATGAACTAGCAAGAGATGTTTTAAATGTCTACTACAGAATCTAGGTTTAAAAGCTAAACTATATTCTATAGTCTGTCAAGCTAAAAAAATCAGTAGAACAAGAGCCTTTAAAACTTGTGAGCTGGTAAAGCTAGTAAGGCTTAGGAGAAATAAAATAAAATAAAATATTTAAATTTGTGTGCATAGAGAGAGCCAAGCTCTTTCTAAAATGTATAAAAATTAAGAGAACCTATTTTCAGAGACATATCTTCTGCAGCAGTAATAAAATTCAAGGTGGTGCTCACAGATTAATGTTGTTATTTATTATTATGTATATAATTTCATTGAAGTGAATAGCACTGTTCACATGAATAATAAGTGCATGACCCTGACATTAATACAAGGTGTTACATAGTGAAGTCAAAAAGCAGCTGAAGTTTAAGGCACTAATCAGAAGGAAAATGAAGCATTATGTGTTACTGCAATAAGAACAGTGTTGAACCAGCAAATATTTTATGAAGACTGAACAAAAATAAAATAGAATCAGGTGGACGATCCAAAGGGAGTTAGTAAGGCAGCTCCACTAACCATCACTGAGGGTTAGACACTAATATTCTAACAGTGTCCTACCCTTAAGACCATCATAAGGTCTGAAAATAAATTTTCTTTTGAGCGTAAGAAAGAAAAAGAAGTACAGAAAATACACTACCCTTCTGTAATTGAACTGGGCATGTGCATACATTTTCATCAGTGCATCAATTTGTTTGACAAACTCTGGCATGCAGAGAGGGATCAATAACTAAACAGCAGATATTCCTCCTCAGTGGGTCACTACAATGGCTTTGCTCCATTCTGTTGTTTTTCCCACATGTTTCTGTTTGCTAAAATCACTACTCTTACCCTAGAGAGGTGCTAGAATTGCCCAAAGGAGAACAGTCACCTTACAGAGACTGCCTTGTCTTATGCCTGCCATTAACCAAAACTGTAGAAACTGAAATCAGTTGTCTTGATCTTTAGAAATCTTAAAAACAGAAAACTTAAGGAAGAAACATGAAAATCAGACAAGTAAAAAGAAAAATGCAAAATCTATCTGTTAGATTGCTCACATTTTCACAAGACATGTTATTTCACACTGGCAGACCTTCAAAGGGCTTCTTGACTCCCAAACTGAATAAAATTTTATTGACAAATTAAATGGAAATTATTAGGTTCTTTGTTTGGTTTTTTCAAAAATTTTGTTTTGTGGGGGGTTTTGTTTGTTTGTTTTTTATTTTGGACTAATGGAATATAAGAGTAAGTGGCCTAAAAATCACAGACATGTTCATCTCCAAACAAGTCAGTCCACTGTTTTGTCATTGGTGCTTCACAGAACCTTTTTATATTTCTATGGGTCTAGAATAATCAGCTGTTTGTTTCCATAAACAGCCTATCTAAGTAGCAGATGTTTCCTTGGGCAGTTATTCAACATATCTAGAAAAAAAATCCCTTTGCCTTCCAGGCTTCTGACAGCTTTGTTTCCAGCTCCTGACTTCTTTTCCCTGCTGAAATGTTCAACCTTTATAGCAGGCCTGCACAACAGGTGGGCCGTGGGTCTCTTGCAGTTTGAAAAACCATTTGTTTGGCCCTTCAGCTGCTGAGAAGCATCATGTACTGTTTGATTTGCCCAGCTGCCAAGAGGCAGCAACAAGATGTCCAGCAGAAAATGCATATCTCCTGGCTTGTCTCTGATCCCTCAGAATGCATGTACCTCCTAGTCAGCCACCTGGTCAACCAGCAGCCACATGGCTCCAGATCATACACACACACATTGCCTTGCAGGCCAAGGAAGTGACACATTAAGAAATATTTGGGATATTTAGAAATAGTACTTGGCAGGAGAGGAGGTGAAACAGAGGTGGAAGAAAATGAGAAAGCAACAGTAGAGGAGAAGCTGACACTGTGTTGAAATGGGTCAACAGAGAAGAAGGAATGTCACACGGGAAAATGAAAATGTATTTTCATTTTGCAAATGACCTGATACATTCATTTGAGAATTCTGGCTCTATACTAAACCCAAGCACCCTTCTGCCAGAAGTCCCATCCAATAATAAATGAGTAACAACAAATCCATAGTACTTACTAAGAGGTGATAAAACCAGAATAACTGATGAGCAAGCGTCAATTGAATAAAAATGCAGAATTTACAAGTTGATATACATAGAGAGACATTTAGCAGTTCCAAGAGTTTTAATAAGGAAGAAAAGGCAAGAAAAATCTAGCTAAAATGTATAAAGAATTAGGTGCTTTCCTTAGGTTTAATCAATTAATACTTTAGGAACGTATGGCCATTGTTTTACATGGCACTACGCAGATGGATGACCTTGTCTTTAGACAGCTATGGATGCAAATGGAATTGCTTTTGATAAAGGGGGATGTGGAAAGGAACAGACAGAAATGCAGAGATAGGAGATAGAAGCTCTAAGAGAAAGATGCAATTATTGAAAGGACTCTACAGATAAAAGAAATGTACTTAGCACTGGTCATCACAGTCAATATCATGCAGAAAATAAATGAAGAAAATACTAACAAGAAGACATCTTAAGATGTCTTCTCATTAGTCTAAGACAGTTTAGTCTAAGACTAAAAGACAGTTAAATGTGCTGCAAAGAACACTGATATCCCTAGAAAAGAAATAAATGTTCTGTCATTTGAGGATATTGAAAACTATTTTTAAAAAATCATTAGTTAATTTGAGAGTAGCACTGCACTGGAAAATGTATCCTATCTATGATTAGCAGCCAACAGTATTCTTCTCTAAGTCTACAAACATGAACTCAAAAAAAATACTAAGGATTTACAGAAATTAGGACAAGAAATCTGATGTGATTGGAACTGGAAATAAGGACAGAAAAATGTGACTGGGGGAGTGACTGAGACTGGCTAAATACATACATAGAAACACAGAAACCAGGGCACTGGAAGACACTGTGAAATAAAGTACTTAAAATGATTGGCAGACAATAACTGAGACTGAAGCTGGAGGATTGAATTCTTTGCATTAATAGACAAGAACAGAACCCAGTGGTTGAAAATAGAAGGAAAGAGGGGAGACAGAACACAGCTAGGGCAAGAAAGTCAACTAAAGTCATATGAGGTTTCTTCAAGGGAGAAATCTGAGGTTTCTTAGAGGGAAAAGCCAGGGTAACTGGACATGTGGCATACAGATAGAATGAAGCGTGTTACGGATAGAATGAGTCAGTATCTGGAGACATCTGGATCTTGATTAACAAGGGAATTAGGCAGAAGAAGTCAAAACTTTAGGGGCTGGAATTATGACTGGATATAAAAAGAAACACATTGAAAGGTGTGAGGAAAAAAGGGTCAAGAAAGAAATTAGAAAACTTGAAAGTTCTTATTAAGATTGATTGAAAACCCAGAAATGAGGGAGAACCAAGAAAAAGAAAGCTTGATGGAAACACTGTTAGAGGTGACACAGGCTGCAAGAAAGATGAAAGGATGATTCTGTGCCCTAGAGCACAAAATGTATTGTGTCTGTCTCAGCTAGTACCTGTAAAAATGCCACAGCAAAATGGTCATTCCTTAGGCCACACTGCTCATGTTATGATATTACAGTTTATGTATTGGTTAGCTTTATCACTGTGAATCTGAAGATTCAATTCCATATGGTTTTCAGATGTTGTCTTACAATGAAACTTCTGACTTTATAGTTTACTTACTTACTGTTAAGAAGACAACCCTAGGAGATGGCTACCTAGGGCATTAGTGAAGCAAAGTCCTCAGGTGTTATGAAATGAAGATTTAATATATGAAAGAAGTTTAGATAATCATTAATTCTGTAAAGCATGATGTCTAATTATGGAAAAAGTATATATAAAACAAGTATTTAGTATATGAAAGAAATTTAGATAATAATTTCCAACTATTCTGTAAAGCATGATGTATAATTATGGAAAAATTATATGTAAACCAAGTATTATATAAAGCATTAGAAGACACACTGACCACTGAAGATGAACAAAATATTGGATAGATATCCCTTTATTCACCAATATTTTTGTCCCCTGCACTGAATGAGACAAGATACTGTGAAAAATACAGTATCTAATCATATAATTAAAGATTGTATCATGACATATACACAAAGACAGTTGAACAAAGGTGCGGAAGACAACCTTAATTCTACCATTTCCTAATTTTGGAATGCTTGACTTCACAGTCTTGATAATGGCCTTTTCCAATAAAGTTTTTGATCTCATAAAAAATATCATCACATATTTCCATACTTTTTTGTCTGAGATTTATATATCAGAAATAGAACTGTATGCAGTAGCTTCACAGAACCTCCAAAAGTTGCTTTTCATTGTGGAAGTCCTTCAGATACCCATCTTTTAAACACAAATATAACAAGAAAGAATCAAGGACTATCAGTTGCTGAGATTGTTATGTGGATTTTCCTTGTTGAAAAATGGTTTGAAGTTTCAAACCAATGCAGAAACAATTTAGGTTAGGTTTCAGGGCAAATGACTAAAGCTGTATATAAGCAATTTCTTTTAATGTGGAGGGCAACTGCAGGGCAGCTTCCCCTTAATATTTGGGCAGCAAAATGCACACTTGCAATGGGCAAATTTAAATCATAATTTCTTTCTTGCTCTTGTTCAGTAACCTTCAAAGGCTTTACAAGGAACTTCATATAGGACCATGCAGTCAGTGTGCTGAGTTGCTGTTATTTTCTTTCTCTGTTTCTGGATCTGTACCACATCTCTCTTTCCTGCCTTGTCCTTTCTAGGAGGGGAAAAAGATGGCCCAGGAAAGTTTTGTGTGCATGGTAACTGTGTGTGTCTTTTTCTTACAGCAGGAAGGTATAATCTGAAACCACTTAGCATTAAACTTAACTGAATAGTTAATATGAGCCTAGAGAGGAGGTGGAGAACTAGAGAAAGGGAAGATAGTGGGAAAGGGCTTAGAAAGGGTAAGTTCGTTTTGCTAAGGGACAGGGAGAGTAGATAACAGACACATCTGGAAAAAGGTTGATAATGCGCTAGAATAAAGAAATAATATTTGCAGCAGAATAAGGAGCTGAAGTGTGAAAATTTGACCAATGGACAAGGAGAAGTTTTCGCTACAGGAGAATGCATAGGTGAAGAAAAAAACTGATTGAGAGTGAGCAGGATGGAAGAACTTTGAGAACACAGAAAATGCAAAGGGTCTCTTGCAGCAAAAACAGACATTTGGGGTAAAACAACCAATAGACCTGAGAAGTCAGGGAACTAAGCAGGGTAAGAAAACTTAGGAGAAAATGATGGAGCTGATTTCACAAGCAGCTGGAATGATGGCATGCAGAAGTTGGAAATTATTTGGAAGAAAGCAGAAAAGGTACAAGCTGAGGCAATTGCTAGTAAATTTGAAATAAATGGAAAACACAAAAAAATGGCAGCATGAAAGAGGGAAAATTTGATTAATCTTCCTCTTCTTACCAGGATAGCTTTGAGACATAAGCTCACAAAACCATTTGTGAGCATTTTGGGAAAAGGAACACATGACAGAAACATGACAAGGAAATAATGGTCAATGGTGAAGATAGTGCAGAACTAGAACAATTTTAGAGGATTTTAGGTAATGTAAAAAGCAATTGATGTTTAAATAGGATGAAAATGAAGGTACAGGACTTGGGAGGGGAACTACTGGAAGATAGAAAATTGGGAATGTGGGGTAGGTATATACAGGAAAAGAAAACATAATAATATAGGCAGGCATATACATGGTAAGTAACCAGATGAGAAGAAAAAAATCAGTGGAAATAAGAAAGTAAAAGCAGCAGTAAATGTCATTGTTCTAGTGCTTAGTAAGAGGTCTGTTAACAAAACAGTATATAAAAGTCAAACATTGTCTTTGTATGGTACCTTTTTGTGTGGGATGAGGGGGTCTTGGGAAACCGGATTGGGAGCTAGGCATAGGCATCTAGTGAACCTACAATATGTATGGAGAAGAGGATAATCTGCTTTATTATTATTTAAAACAGAAGCAAAGAAAACATTTTAAACCAGTGTCTTCACCAGCTCCTAATAGCTTAGTATCTCTTTCTATTGACCAAAAAATACATAAGTACATCTGAGACCCAAATTTGAATTATTTATTATGATTGTTTGTTAACATTTTATGGCTATTGCAGCAAACTGTTATTCACTCAGTATTTAAAAAACTCAAACACAACCCTAAAATACCCTGCATTGCTTCTTTTTATAGTTTTGTATTCAAATTCCTTTTTATTATTGCTTCCATTTTACAAAAGACTTTACATGCACTAAAAGTGAATCTAAATGAGTGCTACATGACTAAAAAATAGAACAGAACATACCCCCTTATTGACAAATGCAATTATCTTCTATGCTTAAATTAGTTCTATTCCTTACTCGTCAAAGTGATACTTAAAAATAGCAACATTAGATATAACTTCAAGTTGACAAGTATCCATTTATTTCTAATAAATAGTAAACAAAATCTTTAGTTTTAATTATGATTTTCTTGCATAATATTTTCTTAAATGCTGAAATTACACTTTGTATTTCAATTACACCACTTCCCTACAGGGCACTGCAGCTTTCCTACCTTTGTTTGCTTAGTTATAGAACTACATAGCATGCTCAACACAGTAAATTGAAAAAGTGACTGTGGATAAAAAGATTATTACCCCAGGCATACTTAGATACTGAGACAGAGATATATTTTTGAGAGGAATAAGAACGTATTTCCCTAGTAAGTATTTTTCCCCAGAAACTGAAAAATGCAAGAGGTGATATTATATTTTTAATTATGGAATGTATATAGAATAATAGAATATAAGAAATATTTTTATATTATATTTTCCTGTAGTGCATACCAAAGTCTACAAAATATAATTTATAAAGAAAATGTAAGGACACAATTGAAATTTTGTATGATTTTGACAATATGGTCTTTGTTGCCCCAAACGAAATCCAAGAAAATGTTTCAACCATTGGAAAGCTTTTGCAGTTTTGCAGGTAAAGGGCCACATCTGTACTGAGCATGCTTTATTCCAGTGCTGCAGGAATGAAGTGGTTCTTTCCCTGCAATTCTTTCTCCTCTTTCACTCCTGCCTACGATTGTCATGCTAAATACTAAAATTGGAACAGAATGCTCTCAGTGCTTCTCTTCCTGATATCCAGGCAGGTGCACAAAAAGAAAGAGAAATGCACTGAAGCCAGTAGGGAACGTGAGCCTGACCAGGGAGACGGGGGAAGCAGACACTACAGACGGAGATGTGGTTTGCGACAGGGAAGGCTGGAGGAGGGAATGTCAATGCAGCTCTTGAAACGACTGGGTAAGGGGAGGAGGCAACAGGAAGGGTCAGACAGAGCCCGGGGGCTGGGGGTCACAGAGAGAGAAAGAGCTAGTAATTAAGAAAATAATCAGGGTGACATGAAACTAAGTTCAGAAGTGAATGCTGGAAGAATGTGAAATTGGGAAAAAAGAAGAGCAATGTAACACAGAGCAAGGAAAAGAGTCAGATTAGCAAATGACACAAGGTGGGATTGGAGGGAGGAGGAAGGCAGAAGAAGGAACTGGGACAGATACAAAGGGATACGTAGCAAGGGGGACACAGAGAAAAGGGAGTTTATGGTGAAAGGAAATCCTCCTTCCAATATTGGAAATGAACATAAAGAGTCCTGACATTTGGCATGACTTGCCTGCTATTAACTACTTCTTGAACTATTTCTGAAGCCTGTCACCCTATAATGACTGATTTACATTGAAAATATGTTCCTACAGTCACTTTTGCTTTGTAGGGTTACATATTGCAGTAGATCTAAAAGTTCTGAACTGTTGTATGATGACTGGGCTGAATACATTAAACTGTAAGACATGAAAAGTGTATTTCTTGTTTCTTTCCCTTTTCTTAAAAACCCTCTGCTTTAGTTTTATGTTGAGAGTGCAAAGTAGATACAGGAAATGTCAGAATTAAGGTTGCCTTTGCAATATGATTCAATATCACAATCAGAAAACATCATGGTCCAGTCTTGAACTAAATAATCATCTGTGGATTTTAGTTTTGTTTTTAATGTGCATCACCTTGAACAGATAAATCAAGGAAAAGTCATTACTGAGAATGTCTCCTGTAAATCCTTGATTTCACTTATTGCAAAAATGGAAATATATGAAATGAGCAGAGGATAGCTGGGAAAGAATGTATAGTCATCGTTCAAAAGGTGAAGTGTTGTTCCTATATAGTTTGGGAAAAATCTTTTAGAATACACACTTTCAAATCTGTGGTGCTCACAATATAAATATCCAACTTGATATTTCAGCCTATGAGCAAGACTAAATTCAACAGGAACAGTGATTTGATTACACCTGGATGTTTCTGCCAAAAATGCAAATTGTCCTGAAAAATTAGATCCTTGATATTTGACAGTTAAGCAATATGTCATCTTAATCTGTATTTGACTCTGTTTCCCAGCTATCAAATTGGAATACTCCAGATTTCACTTCCTTCCAAGAATGCTCTGAAGATGGAGCAATTAATGTTTGCAATGAGTGCAAGTACTGCAGCGACCAGTGCAGCAGCAAGGCCTCCCAAGAAATTAGAAGTCTATTTTAGCATCAAAGGAAGTAACAAAATGGCTGGATTATAACAAAATAATGGCTGAATTCTTATCAAATGAATGATATCAAATGGTGTTTTGAATAATGTATACAATTTACAGGAAGGAAGGCAGGATTCCGGGGTAACAGACCTCATAACATGTATTCACTTCCCAGGCAACATTTAATCTGGCATTTTCCAACTTCTGTGTTATTGACTTTGCAGATGTAATTTGCTTTAAATGTTTTTGTTTATATATGTGTATTTGTCTTTCAGAGGAACTTACTGCATTTTTGGTATTTGTTTATATGTTCAATCTGTTAAAAGCTTCTTGACTTTTTTATTCTGTTGTTACAGCCTCCTTGTGGCACACCAGTAACAACTCCTTGGAAGTTGCAAAATGTGATTAAATAACACAGAGAAGATGTCAAATGATACTGTTAGGATGATTGACTTCAAAATGCAAAATAAAAGCAATTGAGTGTGATTACTGGAGCTAATCCTTTTAGGCTTGTCTCTGAGAAATGCACCTTCATTTAGCATTGAAAACAATTGTTATTTTTATTGCTTAGTATTCATATAGGTAGATTTAGCCTGTTGATAAGAATAGATATTATAACATAAATACTATCTTCAAAATTTGCTCTTTACTAATATCTTGATGTTTGCAATGTATACGTACATTTAGATTCACAGGGGAAGTAATATGGCTCTCTTTAGTATTTCATGTATAAATTTACTCAGCAGATTTGTTTTATTAAAATGTAAATAATGGGATGTGGTAAATGAAAAATCCAAGATGGGAATAAACAGCTTATTTATTGTTAATGCTCAGAGTAGCTTATTGAAACACACCTTTCAGTAACTGCCACTGACTATTAGCTATGAAATTCTCATCATGCTTTGAATGTTACCCATTAGGTTTAGCCATTTGTACAGTTAAAAGGCTCAAGATGTTTCCAATATACCTTTAAAATGTTATTAACTCAAATCAAACTACACATATGCAAAAAACCTGCATTCAGCATGTCTGAGATTCAACCTAATACTGGTTAAAATTAATTATTCTTCTTTAATTGCTCTGTATAAACAGCAATGACCTATTAGTTTAAAGAAAATCTATCAGCACAGAATGTATTCTCTCTTATAAACAAGCAAGATGAACTTGACCTTGTTTGAACTTGTTTTGATGTGGCCCAGATGGTAGGCTACATGCTTGAATAGCAGTCTAAAGCTGAGGAAAAACTCATATAGCAAGATCTAGATTTATAGCCTTTTGCAAATTCCTACCTTGTATTGTCCTTTCAGCATCTGTTCTGCCCCCGCTGCGGTCAGCTTCTATCTCTGGGGTCAGAGAGTCTAGAAACATAGAAAGGTAAGACTGACACATATTTCATTTGATTCTTATAGCCCTTTTTACAACCTGTTACTCCAATGCTGAATTACAATACAATCAACCTTTGTCAGTGTTTTTAATGTTGAACAATGACTGGAGGCCAGGACAATTTTTGTTAGACTGGGAAGATTAATGAGCAATAGATTTTTCAAGCATAAAGGGGGGGGAAAGGAAGAAAAAAATTGACTTCTCAATCTAATAATATAAAATTGTCCTAGTTCGAACATTCTCTCCAGTGAGTTTACTTGCACATACTATATAAAGTAACAAAGAATAAAGAGAGAGGTATCACTTGAATGAAGGAAAGGAAAGAGATTCTCTTTTTTTTCCCTTTCCATCATGTTATAAATTTTCAATATAACGAGATTCTTTTGGCACTTAAATTGAAAGTTAATGACACAGAGGCAAAAATTGGCTTCTTACCATTTAGGACCCTGAGACTATCTGTTGAAGCTGCCTGTTTCAGTGTTTGTTCTGCTTGCTCTCGTCGTTTAGTCTCAAACTCAAGTGCTTCCTGCAATTTCCTCTTTGCCTTCTTTTCCTTCTTTAGCCTTTTCTGAATTATTGCTGCAAAAAGAAAATAACATTGGTGTACTCCAGTTTGGATCTGAAACTTGGCTGCACAGTGATCTATTAAGGGTCCTGAGAAACACTATAACTGCAATGTTCATATAAACTGATTACACAATAACCATTTACTCGAAATTTGTTGGAATCACCCTGGAATAGTCTAAAAGCTACTGTTTTATATGTAAAACTGTATGTGGTATCAAACAATGATTTTTTTTTTTTAATAAACAGCTGTGAATTTTCAAATCAGAAAACTTTGGAAACCAGCAATGGAATGTACTTTGTGAATCATCTGATGTAGATTAAGTCCCTGTCTCTGGAGGTGAGGGGGTTTTCAGAATTAATTTCACCATTTCTGTTTCCCACAGCACAGTCAATGTGCTATGTCAAAATAGACACATGGTGATGGAGTTCTTGCCTCCCTGAAGCTTTTCTCACATAAGAGGGAGATCCATCTGCCTGGGTCCTGGGCAGCCCCCACCCTGCTCTGGTCCTTATTTCTTGGGAACGGCCCTGAGACTTCTATCTCCCCTCCAAGCTCTGCTTCCTGCAAGCCAGCTGACCTCTTGGTGCCTGATCTCTTTCCCCTATTTATTTCTTTTCCACATTTCCCTTTTGTCTTTCCCTTTTTCTCTTTCTTGCTTTCTGCTGGTGCCTATCCCATCAGCCATCTAACCCTGAAGAACTCACAGCAAATCCTTTATGGTGCTGGATCCTCCAGTCAAGTAAATATTACTATGCTTTGTCAAATGTGAGGGAAAATATAAGTAAAGAAATGAGTATTTTGAAATTAAATATAGAAAAGTCCTTATCTAGAAAAAAATGTTTTCCCTGAATCTCTTGGTCTTAAACTCTGTAGGAAAAGGATGGCAAGTCCTGTATGGGACTTCATCACAATTTTCTTTTTTAGGTTACCAGTGACTCACAACCACAAAGGTAAGACTTGCAGGATCCCTAACTAAAGGAACATATTACAAGTTATGCTCCTGATGGAAAACGGTAATGTCAACTGATTTTTCTACCCCATTAAAACCAAAGTGGGCCTCTGAAGCAATCATGTAAAGTTGTAGAGCAAGGCATTATCTCCCCCACCACACCCCAACTGTTCTTAAATAGCACATTTAGGGTTTTTATTGATGCACATGTAAAACCTTTTTGTCCTAAGTTCTTCCTGGATAATTCTTTCCAGGAGATTCTGTTATTGTGACACTAACTAAAAAATTATCTACTAAACTACTCACTAAAGAATTCTTTATACACACCAAAAGAATTATCCTTACCCAACCCAGATACTAGGAACCGTTAGTTTTGCATGTCAGGATCTATCTAGTCCTGCACCTCACTGCAAAATAACCTCTGGTATATGCCTGGGAATGAATGCTGGAAAATACAAAAATGTACTTCCACCAGTTCATACTCCCCAGGGACAGTAGACTGTGATGGTGGTATCTTTCACAAAATGCAAATAACGAAACTTTTAAAGAGAGCTGTCATTGTTATTGCTCTTTAATTTATATGCTAAGAGGAACCACCTTTTAGATGATCTTGTATATTTTGTGCTGCTATACAGAACCATTCAGGCACAAAATTAACATAAGTACATATCCTGTAGTCAGAATAACTACATAATTTACATCCAAGACTTTGGAATTTTGGTTCTTTCTCATTTTGTACAACACCAACTACTTTGCAGGCTAATTAACTCATACTATCAAAGAACATCTAGCATCTATACAAGGGCTAAACTAAATACATTTTGAATCATTGCATGGTTTTAATGTTTTCATTATAAGTACTTTGAAAGTGATTGCAATAAATGAGAAGGAAACATATGTTGCTTTCTGAATTAAAATGTCATCATGGCTGACACATTGTAGATGTGACTACAGCAGTCAGAGCCAGAATTAGCAAACCCTTACTGTGTAGCTGCTCACAGAAGAGATATTATCCTACTTTCACCAGCTGATGAGACACATCCTACAGCCTTAGGAATCGCTAATTGGAAAATTTAAAAAGAAAGAAGGAAACAGTACAGTAAATAAGCAGCTCTGTAGAACATACAGTAGCAGCTGTGAATCCAATGCTCCATAAAAAAAGGCAAAAACACTCATCTGCAGCCATTAAACAGAATTATATTTGACTTGTATTAACATGATGAGCAAAAGATAGATAGATAGATAGATGTTGCCTAATGCTGAAGATCCCCTTCACATAAAGGGTTTGACCTGTATGTGACATAGTGGCTTGTGTTTCTATGCTATAGCTTTTGAGTGTTTTTCAGTATTGTCATACAGTGTCTCTTCACTTAGCAGGGAATCTTGTACATTTCTCCTTCTTGCTCATGTTTCCATTAAGACACGTGAAACTTTCTTTAAGACATGACACTTGCTACCTGAAAAACTAATTGTAGGTAAAGGCTCCTATGCATTTTTCTGCCTTTAATTGAAGAATAAATTTTCACAATGATTACAACATGGCCTTATTTTTTCTCTCTTACTTCAATCTGTGTATTTGAAAGAATAATTCCTACTTTTCTTTCTTTTATACAGAAGTATTCACTAGCAGGGACAGTCATCCTCATTATATTTGGTTTGCTGCATACCACCAGTAACTGTTCAAATCCATTCCTCTTTGGTCTGACTGTTTTCCCAGTGCAAGATCATCATTAGAGGGATGCATATACAAAAGCAGGCAATGCATCATGCTGAAAATAATATTGCCAATTATTTCAGTAACCTGAACAAAATAAGGGACTATCCCATGTTTTTTTCTGACACACAACTTTGAGTGAAATTCATTTTGCTTAATTTTATCTTTTCAAAACACACGTCTAGCACAGCCTAGTCAACCATGTGACCTCTGGAGTTAAAGGGAAGAGAAAGAAGTCTCACAGTGCAATTGAACCCACCTACTTATCTGAGAACAGGCTATACAAGTTTCTTTTTTTATTGTCCAGAAAGAAAATTTCTATTGATTAAAATGAGACAATTTGTCGATGGTGAAACTAAAGTAAGGTCAGATGGGTTCCCCCCCTCAGCCTTCTCTGTTTTGCATGTGCTTGTACAACTCTAAAAAGGAACATATATTTGAGCACTTGTGAGAAAGATGTGAAGACTAACAAAATTACTTTACTCTTTTACTGAATTACTTTAAAAGTATAAGTATATACAATTGTATTGAGTAGAATGGACCAGTTGTGGACAAAGGGATGACTCATTGCACAGGTGTGATAATTGTTAACAGCAATTGTCTTTCAAAATACATACTCAGAAGTTAAGAAAAGGGTAATTAATGATGTGATAGTCCTACCCTTTAATGGGTCAAGGCATGAAGCAGGATTATATTGTGTACTTACTGCTAGCATGTTAGTTTAAGGCATAACAACATTGGTTGTGAATCCAGTTGTTCTTGGGATTCTCTGTTTAGGTGGTTACCAGAAAATTAAACAGGATAAGTAGAGACTTGTAACTCTAGCCCTGAAAAAATACACATCTGACTTGTCATGGTCTGAGTTAAACAGCAAGGGAGTCCCAGAGGTTAACTGTCCTTGCAAAGTAATCAGGCACTATTAAAGGGTGAGACATACAGAGACAGAGAAATGAACACACAAAGAAAGATAGAAACATGCTCGTAATGCAAATAGTTAATGCAAATCACTCCAAACTGCCTCACCTTCACTAAAAATGTAATTATTGAAGAACCTCTAACAGGCTTGTACATGCTTTACAGTGGGCTGATGTTAATGCTACAAATGCTACTAATGCTTCTGCTTCATCAAGAACCTTCACTGTTACTTCTACAAACATGTATTTTATCTACTATGCATGATAGAGAGCTCATTTATTACCATTATATTTACTACATACAGTTTGCCAAAATATGCACTATAAGAACAGAGCAGAGTTCCTAAAAACTTGCAGATCCTTATATATGATACAAATTGTCTTTGTATTAAGTAGCTATCCCTTTTCCTAAAGACCACAACCTGCAAAGGTCTGTCATAGCACCTAGGGTATTTATAATTGCTTTTGTATTACTGATGTAACACTACTCAAGAAACAATGCTGAGAGAAAGGAGGGTTCTTGCTCCAAGTCTCATGAAGACCCTTTACAAAATTAGGCTGGTTATAAAACATCCTTCACCACAGTCAGCTGAGACCAAACATAATTTAAGGAAGATAAAATTTTGATAAAACAGAGGTGTTTACTAGAAAATTGTTTCCAAAGGAAATAAACTACAAGGTGTCTATGTCTGCTTAATCAAGATACCTCTGTTCTTCTGCTCCACAGCCAACTGTTTTTCAAGTGTTTCCCTCAGTTCTCGCTCCCTGAAGAGTTCCATCTTCAGCTCTGTTTTTTCCAGTTGGACCTGTTTCTCTTGAGCTCTGGCATTGTCTATAGCAACCTTTAGTAGACCCTGTTCAGAGATAAAGTTGTACATTCAGAGAATGTTAGAACAGTTGACATAATAACTAACTACAGTTATTTTCCTTGATAGTGATGTGATATTTTAGAAATAAAATAATTCTGTCACATGATCAAAATTACCTATTATTAAAGCAATTTTTAACTGGAATTAACTTTTGAACAGGTGGACAAAAATATGTAAAAAGCTGGGAGTCAGGTTTTCTTATAAAATGCAAACTCACCTCTGACTGTGCACTTACCTCATGGGAAAAATATACAGGAATAGGTTTACTCCCCTTAAGAAAACCTGGCAATCTTACAGTCACATTGTACATAGAATTCAATCTCTAGTCCAATTCAAGCCAATGGAAATTAGCTAAAGGAGAAAGTCTCTTTCAAAGTCTTGCCATCTTGCTCCTCATCGTTGTTAATTACTATTAGTTTCAAATATTTACATATATCATTAAGGTTCCATGGAGTATAGGTATATTGGGATAGTAAGGGAAGGACAGTCACAATGCAGAAAGACATCTCTGTTTTAACAAGTCTGTTCCCTGATTTGTATGATTATTATCTCACAGCAGAAAAACAAAATACAATCATCTCTTGATTTCTTGACCCGAGATGGTTGATACAAACCCTACCTGTCCTTCTGTTGTTAGTGTATCAGGAAATAACAATTCAGATTATTTTAAACTTCTTTTGAGAATCCCAACTACAAAATTCCTTCTTCTTTGCAAGGAAATAAGATGATCCTGACACAGCTAACAGTGTATTATTAATAATATTAACTAGATATTTAGGACACTGAGATAGGGCATCAAAATATAAGGAGGAATGGAATTGAAATAACTGAACATGCAAATATCCTTTTCCCTTTCCCAAAAGCCTGGCCATCAGGTTCTTGGGTCTACACCCAAATCTCTCCTACTGAAGCTATCATAATAAAGTAGATAATTAAGCATGGATATTCATGTATGAACCTCCATGGACATGAAACGAACTCTCCTATATCCTAGGCAAGACTCCTGATAACCATAGAGATAATTTGACCCAACAGAGATTTAATTACTGATATAAAGCAAAACAATGCCAACAAGAGAGACAGAACAGTACTCCCCAATGGTTCTGCTAGGAACACATTCAGAAAACACACATAAGGTACACACTCAAGACCTTGTTTGAGCACTACAGACATAAAATCATGATGCCCTTCTCCCATAAAAGCTTCCTCACCCCTCAGCCACACCTCCTAAACTGGATTCTGGGTTACATGTTTTTCACAATTTTTTTAAATATCTCCCAAAGAAGAATGGAGAAAGAAGCAAGCACAATATCTGAGAAATAGAAGAAAATATTTCTTGTGAGTGTTAGTCTGCACATTTATCCCATTAGTCTTCCCAGTGTCAATGATGGCTGTAAACTTTGTGTCCTTCAAACTGCTCTTTTAGTTCTGTTTTCAGAGGTTATTTTCAGTACTCCTCATCATCCTTCTTCAATTGTTGCCTCAAATCTTGTCTTGTTCAGTGCTTAATGTTCTGCAGCTCTGTTGCACTTCAATCTATTGAAGTCATCAGAAGCTAAAAGAACTCAACACCTTCTGACTCAGAGGCCCAGATGGTCAGCAAAATGGTATACACTAAACAAGAGCAGAACCATGTTTGGAAATATGGTAACAATGGTAACACAAAAAATGTCCTCACAAATATGTTTAAAGTTTTAGCAGTTTGTGATTTAGCTGTTGTAAAACATCTAAATCACAAAGGTATTTTGTGTTGAATGTTGAACCCAAATGATTATTAGAGAAAAACAAAGAAATCTACCTATAAAGCTTTACATACATATGCAAATCAAAATACCATTTGAAATATCTGGAAAGTGTTTACAATCTATTTTTTCAGAAGTTAATATTAATTTGAATTCTGTTCCTTTTCCATGGCCATATTCTCCTATGTCTGGTGCATTTGAATTAGTAAGAAACTGAAGTAGGACTTGTTTATCAAGTTTATCCTGCTTCTGATTTATGCTTAAACTCTAGAGTGTTTTCATCGCCTCCTATTCCTCATATACTGGAACATGTGAATCATCCAAATCATAAATAAACCAGATCAAGAGAAATTACATGAAAAATATTTGTTAATGAAAAGTGTATTGTCTAGTAAGTTTAAAGCTGCAAATACTGTCTTCCCAAATTCTTAAAATCCATCTTTTTAACAATAAAATCAAGCTGCTAAAGCAACTGCCATCTTTACTCAATTCAACTACATTCATGTACATGTTTCTTCTTCATCAGGAACAAACAATTAGTAACAAATGAAAGAGATCATTACATCAAGTGCCCTTTTAGATCACCCCAATTAAAACTTTAGTTTAGCTGTATTTTAATTCTAAGATACCAAATTCTAATTTTCTGCTCTGATTGCTCTTGTTGACTTATCTTTGAAAGATGTACTCTCAGTGCAAAGCCTAGAGATTATTTAGCAAGATGCCAATGTTGGCATCACTTAATGTGTTGATTGGTTGTATTATCAGTAGCAGTTTAAAATAAATTACTATTAAACTATTATTGTCCTTGGCTGAGAAAACACAATATTTTGGTGTTCTTTAAATATGAAACAACCATTATGAATAAACATGGAGAATAACACTAGAGTGCAACACTGATGTGTGTAATTTTATATTAAGAATTGCTGCAAAGTACGAAGCTGCTAAAAGATTATTGCATTTTCTATTGAGTTTCTGCACCACACTTCCTCCCCCAGTCTTTCCTTTTTTTATACTTGCTAACATAGCTAATGGTAATACATTACCTATTGCAGCTGATTATGTCTGAAAAATATTAGCTTTTTGGAGCCAAGATCCACTAGGGACTACTTATAAGCTACACAAAATTAAGTTTCATTTTTAGAAGTTAAATCAGTGCACATCAGTAGGCATTCAATGTGAAAAAAAAATCTGCACTAGAGCCAAACTGATGCATATCAAAAGTGCTGTTGTTGCCAATGACAGCACTAATGTAAAAATACTGGAAACATTCAATATCTCCCTTTATTCAGTGCAGAAGGGGCTGAGAAAAATGAAAAAAGTACAACATCTAAAAAATCATCAGTGCCCCCTGGAACAGGAATAGCAATTTCAGGGTTGCATGAAATTCTATTAATTCTCCCTGTGGATCAGCTGTAGAAGATGATACAAAATACAGTATGTCCAACTTGTATACACCATGCCTAATCCTCTAACCTGATATTAAATCAATATGCTGCCAATGACAATGGGAAATGCAGTGCAACACAGGAATTAACAAAAAGAAAATATTTCTCTTTAGGGAAGGTCAGATGTTATGGATGCTGGATAATGATAATTGCAGTGAACATGCTCAGGTTCCAGATTTGTTTTTAATACAGTATGGCTCTATCTGGAGCCTGGCTTTAAGCATGGCAGGCCATTCTTCTCAGTCTCTCTCTTAATTTTTATTTCAATGTAATGTCAAAAATGGACCTTTTATTCCCTGGAAATTTATATATATCTAATTTGTTTACTTTACAGTACTTATTTTAGTATTTTTCACTGACAAATCCTTTAGAACTGTCCCAAACACAAGGCTAAGTTAATACATGAGTTTCTTCCCATTCTTTGATCTGAGAACACCATCATATAAAGGTAGCCTCATGATCCTACAGAAACTAAACATATATCAAATCTCCACTCAGTGTTAAAACCAGTATTACTCATTACTACTTTTAAAATATGCAAATAATGTGTTGACTACTTGGAAAGGGGTGGAGGGGAAGGTGTAGAGAAGCTCCTTCTCCTTCTAGCTACAACTATAAGTGTGTGTTCCACCTAACAGAATTTAGTTGGCTATACATTTATACCTCACATCAAAATTACCTTGCTAATTAGTTTGACAATCTATCTAAATGATATCCTATTTCCAACAATTGCCCACATTGAGTGAAATAAGGAAATGAGATCAGGGCATGCACATAGGAAGTTTTCCTAGTCAAAACTCCTGGCTTCCAGAGAGTTGCAGCTCAGGGGCTTCTTTCTGCAGTATTAGTTATTCATGGTGAAAACACTTTCAAATATTATTCCTTCTCTTTTAATCAGGAAAATATATATAATTTGTATGCTGTTATCATTAAAAGTATCTAGTGAAAGGCTCTAAGAAAAAAAATATATATACATACAATTCTAGTTAACTTCACATGTTCATTTTTGAATATCTGCTATTTATAACTGACCAGTGACTAAGTTCTGTGAACAAGACAACACAGTTAGAATATCTCTAGAGATGACTCCTGAAAGGCAATTTTTTAATATCTCAGATTGCATACTTTATCACAGACAAAGGCATATTACACAAGTATAAATTATATTTTCCATTCATACTTTCTGTGAAAAATAAAGTAATTCTCTTGAATTTTAGCAGAAGACAGATAAAATAACACAAAGTAAAACTGGGATTTTCTTACTTTATCCACTGTTTGCAGTGTTTTTCAATTAGTATTTAGACATAGATAGTAATAGTGCAGGAGATTGACAGAAATAAAGTTAGTAGTTTCCTTTGTTTCCAGAGGAGAATTTAGTTTGTAACCATGCACTGCTTTTATTAATGTCAAAGGAAAATTTGCAAATTATTTTAGGTATCTCTTTAAAAAGATTTAGCAACAAAAATGTGTCAATACAATACAATCTTAATAGAAAAATACAGCTATCATGGTGCAACTATATCATCCCTTAGATACTAATGGAAATTCAGCTCAGAGACAGTAGAGATTCAGACTCTAAAAGCTTGAAAGAACACTACTATTACCCAAGAATATTGTAGCATCATGAAAGGCCGTGGCTGTAACATACTTTGGCATAATCAGGCCACGACTCAAACAGGTGAGCTTATGTGAGGGGTATGGAGACATCTTTAGGCTTCTCACTAGCACATACATAGCATTTTTCTGTGACTCACTTTCCCCCACCTTTCATCTGCCCTGCAACTGCACTTAGACTTCCAGCATTTAATCCAGAATAAATCTACAAATACGCTTTGTGAAAAAACAGACATATCACTTGATTTAAGTTCTCTGGGAAAATTTATTTTCTCTTCTTTTTAGATGTGCAGATATAAATCCAAATAAGAAAATAGATTCCCAATCTTATTCCTTTTTTTAATGTGTGTATTTGCCTAATTATATTTTTTAGAGCTTATTATCTGTATTTCAGCAGTTTCCAGCAAGAACAATGCTGGTTATTCCATGTATTGTATATTGTTATTATCTCCTCCGCAAATATAATAATGTTTTAATAATGTTTTAAATAATTAAACATTATATTTTGCTTAAAGAAGTATTGGTGGAGAAGTAAGAAAACCCCATATATATAGTATACAGAAAGACATCCTGGTGACAGCGGAAGTAAATAGGCTTGCTTAATGTTTGCCTAAAATGATGAATTCATGATCAGGGGCTATCCACTTAACTTTAGAATGGACAGAAGAAAGAAACTCACTTGTGCTCAGAGGTCAATTCTAAAAAAATGACTCAGACTTCCAGAATAGAATTACAATTAGGTAACAAGTTCACCTGAGCTCATCAGCATCTCCAGGACTTGAAGCACGTTTGTTTTCAAATAACAAAATGTGTAGTAATTTTGTTTGCATACCCAAAAAGCACTGTTTCAATGACAGGATTTAGGACCCTTTTCACCCTGTCAAAGGTCAAAATTAGAGCTCCTAGTGCCCATAAGGACACCCTAATCCTGTTCTCTTTTAAATCAGGGCAGTCTCTACAAGCTTTCTTTGGAGGCCCCAAAGTCTGTGTCATTCAGATCCTCCAGATCCTGCACCTCACACAACTGATCACACAGAAGGGGATCATGGCAGAGACATCCACCATCAAGTCCATGCACATTGGTGTAGCCAGAAGCTCCTTGCCTGTATTTTCCTGTCATGATCACCACCCTAAAATGTAGGCTACCTCCAGCACAACTTGTGGTATGTTGTGGGTGCTCCCCAGGCCCATGACCTACCAAAAAATGAGGACTTGCATTTCACAAGCAGACATATACCCTTTCAGTGAAAGGACACATGCCTATTTTCAGCACGAATGACCCTGGGGAAAAAAGAGCAGTGTTTACCAAATCCACTCATGAAGCCATTGGCAAACTGTTGGAGGAAGTCAGACCTGCTCCACTGCTGCTACAAGAGAACAGTGAGGGATCACACTGCTCCACCTCCCCATGGAACCCACATCACTACTGAAGAGGATGCAAAACACATCACCTCCAAAGGACAGCAAGGAGCCATTTACTCATTGAAAAGAGTCCTTCTAATTCAGGTAATAAATGCATCATGGGTTTCAGGTACTGCTTATGCTTTTTCTAGCAAAGTCACAAATTACAGTGCGATCAGGGACCGTGGTACAGAGATGCCTCTTTCCACATATGCCATCAACAAATTTGAACTTGTAATCAAATACTTGAAACACTGTTCTGGGAGTGTCAGCATCACACTATCTAACTCACCTGTGGGCATGGGGTAACCCCCTGTCATTGCAATAGCAGTGAAATAGCAATATGGAAACCATTTTAAATGGCATTAATGAAATTGTCACTCTTGTCCATACGATATTGTAATACACTCTACTGCTGTTAAAGCCAACTTTTTCTACACAGATGGGAAAAACAACTAATTTTAGTTATTTTTTATTTTATGAAAGGGATTTCCAATGTTGTCCTGATAAAAATTAAACCTGGAGCAAGGGAGAGAGAGGGAAAAGCCTTTCATACCATTATGAAAGGATTCCTAGAAATCTGTCAAAACCATGTATTGTGATGTGAGGACATACTGAAAAAATCCAGAAGGACTTATGACCCATCACTTTACACTAATAGATGATTTGTCATGATATGGAATCTCAAGGTAAGGAGTAGCACGTTCAAGAGCACTACAAGAGAAGGCATAAAAAGTTTCTGGTTTGTTTATGATGTTGCCTTTTATTTTATCTTTTCAGTCCAGGTAAGATTAGAGTATTAAAAAACCCTAATGACTGAATTTCACATTTTCTGTAAAACAAAACTGAATGCATTTTTGGCAAATTAATCCTGGTCATTTATCCTGAAGTAGTGCAGCACTCTCATATTCAATCACGAGATTAGCTAACCTGTTGTTGCTAAATGCTTTGCTCATTAGGTTGCTGTCTAGAGACATTGAGTGCAGACATTTGTCAACAAATTACTAAAAACTTTTCTCTACATGTATGCACAGCTAAAAATTTACTAAATGTATTTCTGCCTTAAGAAAAAGTAAAACCTTTACAGACTGAAGCAGATATGTTACAAGAATGCTGCTATCAAATTATCTTGGTTCATAGTTTAAATATTTAAGATGCTAAGTCTCAGAATTGCAAAACGTAATCATAAATACGCCTTTTCAGACCAGGCAGAGATAGTAATATTTACTTCTTAAACAGCAGTATTTTTCCATTATTAGACCTCAAAATGCAACTAATGAATGGCTCATATACTTTTCATAAAACAATTTTAAAGTGCCATAAACTTTAATGAGATTGCTTCAGACAGTAAAGTGAGCAGGATTTGGCCCTGGTCTGTCATATCCTGTGCTGGATAGAATACAATTGATTTTATGTGTTTGCAGGAATGAGCAGGAAATATATGTTGACAAATTAGAAGTTGGTAGATGCCCAGAAAAGGCTTCTCTGGAAAATGCAATATGGCTGTATTATTTCTGGCACTATCATTTTGCTTCTACATGTAATATTCAACCATATTGTTGCAAAATTTGCATACGGGGAACACAAGATAACTGAATTTGTGGACAAAAAAAAATTTCATTCTAATATGAAACACAAACAATTTGGCTATACATAGTGTATACGATAAATAATATCTGAATACAGCTTTACTGCACACACAACAGACATTGTGACTACCAGATAGGAAATCTGTATAAAATTAGGAAATACTCTTTGAAGTCTGTTCTTTGAAGACAGTACTTTCAATGAAATGAGCTTATTTATAAAATAAGTGCTTTTTGTAAATGCTTTTATGGGAGACACATTTCAAACAGCTTTAAATATCATTTCCACCATGCCACTCTAAGAATTTGAAATAACTATTTATTAAAGAACTCTTTCTCTATTTAGTAAATGAGATAAACTTAAACAGTAAGATACATTTCATTAGCCTGTAATAAAAAGAGCATTGAAGAAAAATGTTGTTAAACACACCAATGTAATTTACATTGAATTTTCTGCTGTGGTTTAATATACAATCTGTATTTTTATGTACTGTATCTGACAGCTTCTAAATTCATTTGTTTGCTGTGGTTCCTTTAAAACCTAAATTACAAGAAAGTTTCAGTAAATTAGTTGATGCAAATAATCTTATGAACTGATTAAGCTAGAATGGTTTTATTAATTTAGACAAAACTGGCTCCTCTCCATCCCTTTAAGCTGATCTACAAAAAAGGCCTACCTGGATGTTAGTCAGAAGGGTCTCTATGGAGGACAATCCATCAGGGAATAGAAAAGGAGATGGAAAACCCGGAGGTAGTGGCTGCCCATGCCCAGTTAGAGAAAGTTTGTCAAGGCTGTCTCTTGCGGTTGGTGTGGAGAGCGGGGTCTCATCTGTATGTGATTGAAACAAAAATATAGAACAAGTTACGCTTGTCTGTTTTTATTAGACCTCAGTAATGGCTTCCCTAGTGGTTTCCAGAACATTTATTGCAAATTGGTTCCTGCTATCAGGAGAAAATGCTTTCTGCTGAATTTTCTTTAATGAAAAAGCTGTGGAGATACAACAAGATAACATTAATGAGTAACTTTATAAGCCTTTTAAATGCAGTCTCTAATGAGACTGAGTTTACAGTGCCATAGAATCTTTTTAAAACAAATATTATCTCACATATACTTGTGATAATATATTCAGGCTGACTTTATGGGCACCTTCCCAATTATCTCATTTTAGTTTGTGTTCTATTTGGATTGACAATAGAATATTTTCTAGCATGACATATATTTTGTATATGAGAAGTATTTGAATATGAGGCTTCCCATACAATTAACCCTTCTCGCTCTTAATGGTTTCACTTATAGCTCAGAAGATTTTGCAACACCAAGAAAAGATCTTCAATACATTTTTCATCAAAAAATACACCTGATTGCCACAATTAAAACATGCTCTGAACATGTTTTAATGTACATGAAATTAACCACACAGTAACAATCAGTGGCCTAATTATTTTAAGCATGGAATTCTTCTAACAGTAAGTGCTGAACTCCTTAGTGGCATCTTTGTAACAATCAGATCTGATCACTTTTGACATCACAACAGCAAAAAAACTTGCACAGCTTGAATACTTCTAAGATTAAAGTTTCACAGATAATCTGTGAACAGATTAAGAAGCGGGGAAAAAAATAACCCCCCCACAATGAATAGAAACTTCAATAACCTTATTTGTGGGTTTTTTTCTTTTTTCTTTTTTCTTTTTTTTTTCTTTTTTTTTTTTTTTTTTTTTTTTTTTTTTACTTTCTGTAATATTTTTAGGCTACTGTTGATATGATACAGGAATTTAGGTCAATTTCTTTGCACCAGATGTTAATCTGAGTTTCTTCCAAAGGCAAACTTTCTATACATATATATATATACAGATACATATATTGATACATACTCTTCTTACCAAGGGCTCGGTCATTAACTGACACATCTTGATGTATCTCAGTGCAATGCAAGGACATCAGAATGTACCCCAGGTGTCATGCAGATTCTGCACAGCTATAAGACTACAAAGGAGTGTGTCAGACTCACTTTTTTCCAGTTTGGCTTTGACCTTTGTAAGTAGTATAACTTTTGGGGTAGTCAAATTTATTTATTTTTATTTATTTAATTATAATTTCAATAATGAATGTACTTCTCTACTTATTTTATCAGGTACACTAAATTGTATCTGAAAGTTGATCCTAGTTGCCTAAAAGTCCTCTCTTGGACTGAATGCAGTATTTTCCTAGGTGGACATAGTCTAGGACCATGAAAATAGGCTTCTGCAGTAACAAAAGATTAAAGTGTTGATGACCTCAGGATGGGGCATCCATAACTCAAAGTCCCAGTTCATTCCAACAGTCCCCATCACCATTCTTACAGAAGGAAGCAACCTCTACCTACCACACTCAGGTGCAGATTTCTGGTCCCATCTCCTCACCAGCTCTGTCATGCTGGCCAGTATTTACAGTGCTAAAGTAATAGCTTTTCCTACTATGTCCTTCCACAGAACTACCCAAACAGGCATTTGGACATCTGCTGCTGGGCTGGTACCACTCAGGTCTTTCACAGCCAGTGGAAAGAAGCAGATGCCACTTTAAAGTACTCATCCATCTGAACTCTCACAGGCATCTACTGCAGGAATAGGCAAATCCTCCTCTAGAAGTGCCTGTTGACTGTAAGAGAAACCTAAGATGACCACCTCAGATGGAAAGATCTGCTTTTGGGGAGATCCTGTACTGGGTACTGTTCTTCCTACTTCCCTGTGGCTCAGGCTGAGGACAGACTACACTAGGAATAAGACCCTATTCTTTATGCCCTGTTTGTCACAATTCATGCCACAATTACTTCTTTCTCATAAAGTCATCATTCAAAAGCTTTCCAAGTTAAGGTTACTGAAAGGAATTAATGTTGACTGGGAAAGCTTTAGACCCTTCAGAGCCATAAAATATTTTTTCAGCTATATTTAAGTTTTCCAGTCATGTTACAAACTACTGAGAAAAAACTGGCTCTAGATCTCTGAGCCAATTCCTATCTACCTTACTGAGATTCAAAGCAGGCTCTGAAAAATGTACTATGTGGATGTGTCCTCCATTCTCATGCTACCTCACAGTAGCATGGATAGCTCTGTAGTCCTTTTGTAGTGACATACTAAAATTTGGCCCTAAATATGAGTATTTTCTTTCCAACTTTTAAAATATTACAGAAATAGCCACCACTTCATTAGAAAAAATAAATTATATATTCCTGGTATTGAAAACTATCTTAGTTCAACTTCTCTGCTTGTATTCTAGTGTGAAAAATCTTTAGCAAATATTTTTCCCAAACTGCTGCCAGATTTGTTATGCTTTCATTAATCAAAAGAAACAAGCTAAAACTGCAACAAAACTAGTTAAAACAGTATATTTATAAGCAGTACATAATATTATTGTGTAGCTGAAAACTTTTCTCCTGTACTGAAAATATGGCTTCCCCAAATGATTTTTACCCCAAATTAAATAATAATAATAAAGATTAAAAAGCGTCTTCCATGTTACATCCTTAAGTTTTTGCATGATATAGCAGGAAAGAGTCAAATCACTCGAATGCATGGCAAAGTTGATTCGTATAAGTGAGAAAGGAAACTGAAAAGACATCATTTTCCTCTAGGTTTGCCAGGAAAATGGATCAATGACCTGCAACTTTCTAAGACTACTCAGAATCTCACTGATAATTTAGGTCTCAAATTGTCAAAATATTTTAAGATATACTAGATAAAACTGACCCACTTAAAAATTCTGTAAGCCTTAATTAACTCAAAAACTGCTCTTCCATGCAGCTGCTGAGATACAGAAAGCTCCTAACACAGATCTTGTAATAGAATTTAAGCAAGGGATCAATTTTTTTACTGTATTACTACTTTACAATTTATTTAATGTTATGCTTGCTGTACTTTGTGCACGCTCAACACATGAATTTTGTGAAGATTTTTTAACAGTGTGTGGCATAGTTTTGCAATAGGCAAAGAAACTCAAAAAACTGGAATGATATGAATTCAAAATAACATCCATTATATTATAATAAATAACAGAAACAAACTTACACTGATGGGTAGGACTAGAGAGATGAACTTACTCTGAACTTACTTTAATGAAATATCAACTCAGAAAAAATAGTCAGACTAATGTGACTTTGTTTTCTTGATGTCCCATGCGAAATAAACTTTGAGTGTGAGTATGTTTGAAACAGAGCAAATGTACGTATTATACACAGGAAGCATGGATATTTGTGGATGTGAGATAAGCGATGATTGAGGGAATCTTAAAAAAATGCATTTTTAAGAAAAACCACATTGTAAACATAGCCAATTAAAACATAATCACATGTCTTAGTAGCAAAACAATATGACCTCTTGCCTTTAAAACATTTAAAAATACTTAATTCCTGCACAAATCCCCTTTTCTCTAAATGATGAGATAGCTTTTGTTTCCAAATAATCATTAGCCAAACATCTTTTGAACTGTAAAGGAACTACTAATGTTCCTCTTACACTCCTAGCAGAGCTACGCTGCAAAATGATGAGCTCTTGCTGGGAAACAGATTTGGTATTTTCAGTCTAAACACATCAAAGGAAGTGTTAGAAGAGAAGTCAGGGCAAAAGGGGAAATAGGGTCAATCTACAACTCCATTGTTGGAGTGAGGAGCACAACAATGAAAAGAAAAAGGGGGAAAAAAAGAAAGAACAAGGCAGAACAAAGAAGTGTCCAGGCCTGCCTAGGTTTTTGCTGGGAACTGAGATGTTATAAATTAACAAATAAACAAGGATAGGACAAGCTGTTACCCAAGCCTCTACAGTGTCTGGGCAGAGATGAATATGTGTCTTGACATATGAACTAAATCACCATAATAGGCAAGTCTGAATGTAGCACGTATCTTTAAAATATTTGTAAATGCTACAACCACTCCATCCATTGTTCCTCAATTTCCAAAATTCACCTGGTTTTGTTCAAACCAGATTTTATCTGTAAACAGCAGCTGGTTTGGGCCAAATACAACAAACATATTTCACTGTATTTGGTTTGTTGCCATTCTATTTTATTCTTTCACCAGATAACATAGAAACAGACATCCTGGAAGCTGTGACGGCTATTTAAACAATAATAGATGAATAGAGGTAGCCATTCTCTTGTCTTTGTTCCTAAAAGCAAGTAGGATAAGTTCACACCAGTCACCAATCAAACTGGAAAATATTGATATTGCCAGGATTTGAAAGCAAGCAATAATAGCTGGCTGAAAAAAATACTGTTTAGATTACTGCCATTCTGTAATCATGTCATGCTTTTTTTTGCAATGAATCTTGAGGCTTTTCTGTTCTCTGCAAAATATTCCACATGTATTTTTTCTTAAAACAGGCTCACTCTTACCATTTGAATGATGAAAGAGGATTCTGCTTCTACTTTTTATTACCATAAATCTGGTGCATACATTTTTGCTACATTGTAGAAACAATCTATTCCGTGTGGCTTAATATTATTTTGGTTTACATTGTCAAACACTCTTTAGTACAGAGCTTTAGATTTCACTTTCCTCACTGTTAGAGCTTTCAAGTGTGAGAAGCTTTTCTGTTTTAATTGATCCATAATTCTTGATTTATATAAACACAAAAGAATAAGAGGAAATTTCTCAATCAAGATGTTTAATAATTTGAGGCAGATAAAAACAAAGAAATAAACAAATTAATAAAAGCCTCTTGACCAATTCTCCTACAATTTGGATGCTTTATAGATTTTGTCATTCAAGATTAACCCTGCATGTAAGTGGGGGCAATGCAAAATGACTGTGAAGAATTACCAACTATAAAAGGAATGTACTGGAACTCTAATAAAACTCTTATAAAAATATGCATATATATTCAAAGAGTTAAATGTATATATATTTTGTAGGAGTTATATGTATAACTCCTTTAATTTTTTTTTTAATTTACAATTTGTTTACTTCTTTTTATACAAACAACAGTTCTCCAGGACACTCAAATACTCTGAAATTAAAACATTTGCAACTGTGACAGATGGAAATCAGGAAGGAATATCAACTATTCAAATAGACTGACTGACTAGTTAATGTTTCTGTCACACTTTGGAGCGGATGGTGCTCTCACAGTTAATAATACCATTGCACTGGTATTATGTCCACTGAGTTCTGCTTCTTGGATTGGTATATTTGCCTAAGGATTTTGGGAATAGCAACTCTCTAATAATAAAATACAACTAAAAAAAAAAAAAAAAAAAAACCTACATGGAAAGGATCACAGCTACTAAGTTTCATGGATGTGTACTTTACACAAAATGGCTTTGCACCTGCTGCAGTCTCATATATTTGTGCAAGTAGGTCTTAAAGAACTCATTCATCTATGTATCAAGTCTGCCATTGTGGGCCAATTTCCCAAGTGGCATGGCTTCCAAACATGCACACCTTCATTTGATGTAAAGAACTACACAAGAATAAAAGGACATAGGAACTTAATTTTATGTGTTTACTTTGAAGGTAAGTTCAGATGCAGGACTTTCCCACCAACAGTAAAACTCATATTACCTGACAATTCTCTGAGATTTTAACCACAGAAAACTTAATGTAATTGATGCTTTTCCTTTTTGGAAAAAAAAAATCAATTAATAAATTTCCAGTATTTTTTAAATCCTTTTAAAGAACATGTAGTCTCTACAGATCATTCTTCACTACTGCACAGGATCATTGATCATACTGCTGTTGGAATTGCCTCCATAATGGCAAATTAGAGCTAGATGAAGAATCACTACTTGAACAAAACTTTTGGGATCACTCTTTCTCCAAGGTTCAGTGGTACCCCTTCTATGCTGATTCCTTGTAAGCCAACTTACATATAAGAATAGAAGGAGCAAAAAAGGAACATATTGGTGGCTGGAATAAAGACATGGAGGGCTGGAAACAGAGAGGGCTTGACAAAAGACAGGGAGTAATCAACAAGAGAGGAAATAGAAAGTTGAGAATATAGGGAAGGATAGTCAAGGTGGCCAAATACTTTGGAAAGCAATAATAGCAGTGGGATTATGAGGTTAAGGAGAGGAGGAGAAACTCTGCCCAGGAGCAAGAAGTTTATACTGACTCAACAAGAAATAAGACAGCTGAACTGTTGTTTTTTACATACAACAGATTTTGCACAAGTAATTCTTGCAGTATTTCAAGAACTTTAGTTGAATGTAAGTGGAATTTACAGCTGTCAAAGCAAATATATTATTATTATAAATCGCATATTTTAGTTTGTTAAGGAATTACGGGTATAAGCATCACTAAAAATGAATGGAAAGAGCTGGCAATATATATTCAAAAAGCAAAAATGTAATTAGTGGTGATGTTCCAGCTGTGAGGATTTCTTCAGGCTTTTTGGACTAGATCAAGTTGTGTTTATTCTTCATTTTACATGTCCCTAGGAGGGCCTCAGAGTCAATCAGCACAACTTATCTAATTTTCTCTTTCAATAAAAGGATTATTTTAATAACCTTTATCTTATTTTGCAGCCTATTACTGATTAGGGCTGGGTCAAGCAGTATTGGCTTATTTATTTATCCTAAGGATTTCACAATATTTTAGAATAAATTATCATTCCTATTTTTAAACAAACATATTTTATCCTACAATGGAATGTTAAAATGCCAGCAGTATTTCTGTTCTGTGTACTTTGGCATCATAACACATAACATGCAAAACAAAATTACATGGTTTCTCTGTCCCCATAATAAAAAGTATCCTGTTTACTCACAGATTTTTTCACACAATTCTTTAAAGTGCATTGAACGATCAGGAAAAAAGAAGGAATGGAATAGTCAGAGATGATTCTGTAAATATTTGATAATCATAAAACACATATATCTTCAACACTTGATAGTAACATTCATGAACTCTGAAGAAATTAGGCATTTAACTCTAATTTCATTAAAATTTAAATGATTGTTAGAAGATGAAATGCTTGTTGAAAAGGTCTTCTAACTATTTTTATTGCATTTTAAAGAATCTATTAGTATAAAAAGAAGGCACTTTATAATTTTATAACCTACAGTTTTTAATTATAAGAACTATGTCCATTATTTCTTTTTTGAAGATCCTTGTGAGCTACTGGCAGGATTTGGATGCAGAGTAAGGCCATCTGTGCTTCAGATGCTGAAAAAAATATAAATGTATTTTACTGGTTTATGTCAAACATCCCAATTAGTACTCTGCTAACTCCACTCCATCAGCCAGGCAATACTGAGTGCTAAAAAGAATCTTTCTTGGCTTTGTAGCAATTCTATGAGAACTGCTTACATGCATATATGTATGCAGAGGGTTCTGCAGATGTGTTTCCCTATAGGTTCACAGGAGTCATTTTCAGCTTCTTCCAAAGTCGTGTTGAGGGGTCCATGATCATCTATGCAGTGAAGGGATATTCGGTTAGGAAACCAAACCCCAACATTCACAAAACCAGATAGTTAATCTCCTTTACTGTGTTGGCTCAGAAGCTGGCTCCCAGATCATATATCCAGCTTGCCTAAATATATGCTGAATCAAATGATCAAACCAAGTATTTCCAGTCTAATCTAAATTCCTGATTAACATCAAACTTCAAATTAGGGACTGGACTTTAGGGCTGCATAATGAATGTACTGTAGACTAAACCTCACATTTTCAAAATTATGGACATAAATATGCACATCTCAACTGATAAAAGCATTACAGAAGGCAATGCATCAACAGTATGCATACTTATTTTTGTGCTGCCCATTTCTCCCTATAACTGCCTCCGTATGGCTACTGCAAAATGCAGAGGAAAAAAATTATTTGCAACATAACTATTGTATTTTGCTAGATTTTATTGGATCATTTCAAGGGCCACATGATTTGTATTAATAATCCCCTGGACATGTTTCATGAAAGTTGAAAAGCATCTATTATTTGGGGATTTAAGGTGATTTAAAAATAAGGAATATGAACAATATTAGCGTTTTTCCATTGCCATCTAAAATAACAGCACTCCTCTTTTGTAAGCGTAACAGTAGTAAGAAGGGAGTTTTTGATAAGAGCGCAGCTGGTAACTTGTAATTCTCTGAAGATGAAGGGTTTATGTTAATACCTGGAGCTGTATTTTATTCACACTATTTTCCTTGGTCTATGTTCAGTCAACAGTTCATTCTCTTTGGGAAAAACCCCAAAAAGTCAGTGTTTTCAAGAAGTCTGTATCTAGCCATGTTTCAATTATGGGGGCCTGAGTATTAATGCTCCTGCTACCTTGTCACATGGCACATGTTCTTGTCTGCTGACAGCATGAATCAGATGCCCAAAAAGAAAATGAATATATGGTAATGTGTCTGAGCAACACTCGTCAGCTGTCATTCATTCAGCAACTCATAACCTGTCCCATACCCTCATTCCCAGAGTGCTGGCAAGCAGATGAGGTTGACCAGGCATGCTCGGCATCTGGTGTAAAGTGGCAGCACAGAAGTCAGCAGTACTGCATTTCACAAATAAGTATGTCAGAGAAGTTCTACAGAGAAGGCAAAAGAGGTTTAAACATCTCTCATTGATGGCAACTTATACTGCTCATCATCATTCCCAGCAGAAAAATATTTATCTGGTCAGAACATGTAAAACTGGATCTATTGTTTAATGTAACTGCTTTGTTTAACTGAATACTCATACAGAATACTGTCATGTTTCTTTTTATGAAAATGAGAAATTCTAACATTTTAGATAAATACATAAAACGTCCAGGGACACTACTTTTTACAGAAACCCAGTATTTAAAAACTTACATGCTCATATTCTCTTAATTTCCCTGCAAGATCCTATTAAATGCCTGTGATTTTAATAACATCTTTAACAAAAGGTATACTAGCAATTACCTCTAATATTTGAACCTGTAACACATGGACCAGTGAATAAGATGACCAGCCTAAAATGCACAGCAAGACAGAAACATATTAAGGAGAGCGGTTCCTGAGCTTTTGCCTTGCCAAAATTCCTGCCCTGGATGTATTAGTACCAAAGTTGCCAGTAAAATAAAATAGTCAGGAACCAAATCAGACGGATCCAACTGACACTGCTGCATAGGGCTACTTGGCAACAGGTTCAGGAATTCACAAACATACAGTGAAAAGCTTCAAATGCTTTGGAAATGCAGGGAAGGAGCACACTTTGAAAACAAAGTACTGAAGGGACTGTGCTGGTCCAGCCCTGCAGTCAGACTTGTGAGAGGTGAAGGGAACAGGTGTTCTATCATCAGTAGCTCAGTAGAGTGTCCAGTCTTTGCTTGAGCACCCAAATGGCAACACACACTTTTTACAGAAATATGTGGTCTAGTAACTACAGGTCTTAAATCTCTTCACACCTAATACACCAAGCATCCTGCTTTGACAAACTCTCACCAGGAAGGGTACAAAAGGAGTGAGTGTTTCAATATCATGAAGCAGAATAACACAGAGGCTTCCTTATTTTTGTAGCTGAAACACTAACATTTGCATAAGAGAGTATATTTAACTCACTTTTTCCAAATTATTCCACAATGGTTTTTTTAGCAGATATTATAAACACCCTTAATGCTTCTATCTATGGAATGGTTCCAGTGCTCAGATGCAAATGTTGTCGACCATAATCGATGTTCACAGTTTGGATTATATGGTTATGATATCCTAATAGAAATTTGGCTTTCTGCCTATGGGAGTTCAATATGAGCTTCATAGTTTATAGCATCAGAAACAGTCCTTTACACTATTATAGCCACATTTCTCAAACCATTGCCTATACATTATATCCTAATATCTGATTTTCACAGAAATCCATAATAATAAACAAACCTCCTAAACCCCGAAGTGCTCAGAAAGAAAATTCAGAATGAAAAGGCAAGCACTTTTACATCTGATATGATTTCTCTTGCAATTCATTTTTCAAACATCTGCAACAAGCTGCCAGAATGTGTCCATTAGTGAGATTTCCATGGCATTCACTAGCTTGATGCTCACAATAGAATAATGTAGAAGTTTTACCTCTAATATTTTCTGCTCCATTTTAGGCATCCACTTTAAAGTGAGATTTGGCCTGTATGTGTTTTCATGTCTTGGAATATGTAATTTATGCTAATATATCAGAATACATATTAGAGAACACCAAAAAAATAACCTTTATGTATTTATGCATTATGAGTCACATTCAGCACTGATTTAAGAAGACAAAAAATAGTTTGGAGTCATCATGCAATGTGGATCAGTTTGGTTTACATTACATACAGAAAGTTAAAGTATCCTACACAGCAAACTTGCCATACACTTGACAGTAAATTAAAATCTTGTTTTGAATCCAGTTTAAAACCTTCATAAAAATTAAATATTTTGTTCAGTCTTTTATCTGTATCATATCATAATATCAAGGAGATACACATTGCATCTCCACTATAGGGACAGATCTTCTTACTAATTTGGTTTCATATCAAAACTTCCGTAAATATTTCAACGTTTATGCCAATAATGTAATTGAAAAATTCTTTATTTTAATCCAGAAGAAATTATAAATATTACGTAACAGAAACAAAATACAAATCCCAAGAGTGGTTCAAATGTTCTCTAAGACTTTAGAACAATTTATGCATGTGATAACTGTAAATAAACAAAACAGAAATCAAAAGATCTTTAGCATTATTGTACTGTGAAAACAATTACTGCCTAAACAAACTGAAACAGACTGCACAAGCTTTATTATCTCAACCTGATGATATCATTATATATTTAAGGATAATATTTTTATTGTGTATCCCAATAACAGGTTGGCTTTTAGCCTGTCCAGTAAAAACAGCAAGAGCTGCATCAGGAAATGACCACCCTGCATGGTTTGGTGAACTCCTGCACCCAGAGGATTGAGATGGTGACTTCAGTGATTTTTTGTTCAGATTTTGAAAAGTATGTCAGTGCTACTGATGAAGGCTTGTTGTATACCAAATTCTAGTACAATTACAAAATATTTAGCACAATGAGTTCAAAAGGTAAAATCCAAATCCTTTATTTTCACAATCACTGTCTTCTCTTAGTCCTAGCTGTTCCACAATTCAGCTTATTCTACTGCTTCCTGCACTTTTTCCTTACATCTCAAGCACTTTTCTTAGTAGTGCTCATTGTCTCTAAAGTGTCTTTGTTTCAGTAGTTTCTTCCCCTTTCAAAATATGAAGAAATTAGTTTGCTAATTGAAATTGCTGGACCAGACAAGAAAAAAACCCACAATTAGAGAAAAAGAAAAGATTGTGACAGAAATCTGAAGGGACAAGTCAGATTTGTCTAGACAAACTCTCTGTTTACAGAATAAAACAGATCTTGACTTCTTTTCTCCTTATTCATTCTCATGTATGAAACTCATCCTCTCATATAAGACTGTGAAAACAAGACCTGAACCATTATCAGAAGGAAATCTGAAAAATTCTTAAAAATATATATTTAATTGATGCTCTTTTTTACTGTATTTTAATAAAATCATAGCTGAAGTGTCCTGATATGAATTTTACTATTTTTGCAAAAAAAATCCCAACCCAACCAAACCCAACCAACCAATCAACCAACTAAAACTAAAGAAACTATAGATATGTTTGCATGGGAACATGTAGGACAGTTCAACATTAGGTCCTGTGGTTTAAAAGATCATCATTTTTCTATCCTGCTTTACTATGTCTTTTGTCTATAAAAGAAGACACCATCACGTAACATCACACTCTTCATAGAGGGGCTAAAGTTGAATCAAGGATCTTATCCTATGCTTAATTTCAATTCCTCAAAAGATTAAGAGTACATTTCTAAGACATTTTTAAGTCCAGGACTTGCCTCACAACTCTTGCACAGTGTGCTAAATTTGTTTTTCAGGTTAAGAACAGGAGGGAATAAATCCCAAGGGAATGCATTCAGAAAAACTGCTTTAACCCTATCACTATTTTTGGATGTTCTGTCTTTGTACAGCATTAAGGGTGGCATTGTACAGTCCCATTATACAACAGATGTTAAATGCAAAGTAAAAAAGTCAGTTGTAAATGATTGATGGTCCTCTTTACTATTTCAAAATAAGCCCTGATTATTTATATAGTTTTGGTCACTGCTGGAAAGCATTATATAAACCTAAACAATTGATCCATTTTTAAATGGCTTTTGTGTGTAATGTATTAGGTATGTTTTTACATTCTTCTGTGTAAAAGGCCCTGGTGTACAAGAAATGTTTAGAGTTTTGAGTGCTCCACCCAGTCCATATGGTAGGTTTGCTCCGTGTGTGAATCCTACCTTTTTCCACCAGGTCCATATGGCAGGCTTAAGCTAGCCAGGGCCTTCTATCCTCCACAGGGGCCATATGGCAAAGAGAGCTCCGTGAACACTCATTGACCTTCTATTAATATTTTACATTTCTCTAGCACACACAGACATATATGAACTGATCAGATTGAGCAGAAAAGAGTTGGCTCCTGAAACTTCTTTAGCCACATAACCAGTACACCTATGACAATAGGGTAATACGTGGAATCTAGTTTGTCCAGTTTTATTAAAAACCTGGGAAGTGGAATGTAAAATTTATCAAATTATTTGATAAAACCATCTAATATTTTTTTATATTTTGACAGATTGTTATTTAATTATTTAATTAACAAACTGGTACACATTAATATTGACATTTCACTACTAGTTTTTAGCATTACCTTACCAGAATGTAACCAAATCCCTTGAACCCACCCACTAACAAATAATGCATGCCATAGATAGTGAAAGTATTTGTTTAAAGATTCAGCTCTGTGCTGCCCTACTAATAGCATGTTTTGAACAGGCTACTGCTCTCTTACTGCATAATAATAAACCAGAGAAAGAATAACTATCGACAGTAAACCAGATGTAGAGAGAGAACAATCTACAAGTCAAATGTAAATAAGTTACTATTTCTTGCAGGCACAACACCTCTACCCATGGTACTGGAGTAAAAGGAAGAGAGTATGGTCTGAGAGCCATAGTATCTTCCTTCTACTGCTTGTACATTTTCTGAAACTGTACAATCAGATGTAAGAACATGAGAAAAACAGTTGCATTGGGTTGGATGACAACAAACATGGATTTAAAATCAAATGAAAAAAAGGCAACTTTAAATCGTAATCTGTACTTTCAAAGCAATTATGCTAAAATTGATACATTGTTATAATGTTTACAACCTAATCCAAAGCTTTGCTGTAACTCTAAAGTAATTTAGGAACCTCAGCATCTTATTTATACAGGAAAGATGGAAGCAATTTGTAACATGTTTATGAAAGTTTTATTGTACCTACAATCTGATTTAAGAAATGAAACAACATTCCCCAGTAGTAGGAATTTTACAAACAAATTTTACTTACTTGAAACTCAGAACATTAGGAAATATAAAAATGATAATATATTGTTTTATTCACAGGATTTATAGTGCTTTCATCTGGTTTCCTCTTGTTTCAGTTCATGTAAATAACCTCTAGGTTGTCACATGAATATTCAAATATCGCAAAGAACTATCAGTGTTGAAAATAAATATCATAAAGAATTCAGAACAAGTATGCATGTACATGCTCTCATAGTTTATTTTTGTATATAGAATTTATGTTTTGCTGTGCAAACAATCAATAAAACATGGAAGAGTTTTCCACAAGGAATTTATCTTCTCATTTCAAAGGAGCCAAATAACAAGAAGCATTTTAAGAAACTAGAACTATTTTATTAAAGATTAAAAAAGGCTAACTACTAAGTTCATGCCTCTTCCTCCTATCGTCCTGCTTTTGATCATTGCCAAATACAGCTAAGTAAATGGGAAAAAAAAAAAAAAAAAAAAAAAAAAAAAAAAAAAAGGATTAATTAATTTCAGGGGTTTAAGAAACCTGACCCCAAACACTTTTGACTCTAACTTTCACTGTAGGAAAGGCGTAGTATATAGCTTTAGTATTCCTTTATACCTTTTGTTTCAGTAGCTCTTCTTTTGATAGACTCTCTATATATTGTCTTTTTCATGTTCCATTTCTGTTTCCAATTTACAATGCATAGGTACAAACTCCTAATTCTGCAGGATCTGTCCATCTGCATAACTGCTCACAAAAGTAGATATGCAGAGCTCCGTTTGTGGTCAGTAGGGTTTAGGGAGTGCCTAAAAGAGATGAAGGGTACAATTCCACTGTCTAGATTATCCACTCTGGCATGGAAGCAGCACCCTATAAACAAGGACCGAAATTCTCAACACAACAAAGAAGAGAAGGTAGGTGTCCATCAGATGCAGCTCTTAGTACCTAAACTTTAGCAGCAAGATTCCCCATTCTGAGGCTTCCGCGTGCATGGCCTTCGTTCCATGAATCATGCAAAGAACTGAGAGGACTATTTTAGAGGCCTGTGTTTTAACAGTATAGATCCCACTATACAATTTGGAACATAATAGAAAGGAAGATACATTTTTAGACAGATAAAATAATCAAATGTTTATTTGCTTAATGGAATTTAGAGATGGAGAATCTAGCCATAATTAAAATTACTATACTCCTAAGAGCCTTGTCATGTTAGTGTAGCTCACAATTTCAAAGACTTTCTTATAAAAGTATAAACTGTAATCTTACGCTTTGTACTTTCTTACTGAATCAGCAGCTTTCTCTTTCAGGAGTACATGTTAAAATAATTTATCATCTCAATTAAATTCATTATACATATATATAAAGAAAGAAAAGCTACAAACCTGAATTAATAAATATAATTCAATGGGATTTTGTTAAAGTTTAGATGTATAGATTTGTATTTGAAATCCTTTGAAGGTTACAGGGTGAAACCTTCCAACAATATCTCCAAGTCTTCAGGGACCAAATCCCATTACGTGGAGTTCAGTGAAGAGGGTAAACACTACCATAAAGAAATACAAATTGCACATATTTCCCATTTAGCCAGTGTCACAAAAGTTCACCATTTGGAATTCTAACACGTTAGGACTTATTCTTGGAGGTCAAGTACCTTGTGAACCTTGTCATCTCACTGATGACATCATATCCCATCCATCAATTCTTTCAGGAGCACACTTGCCATCTGCTCAGCACGCTATAATAACTTATTAGACATATTCACAGGGTAACAATCTGTACAACGACACTGTTATCTTAATGCTGGCACATAGAGAGATAGTAGCCATCGTTCCCCTGTCACAGCACCATTACTCTACCTTCTAATTTTAAAGAGAAGTTACTTTCATATTTTAACTTCTTATTAAATCACTCAGAAAACAATGAATTCTCATCGGATATATATTTAAGGCTTTGTGGAGATTTTTTTGACTGGACACTGATAAAACAAGGCTATGGTGCAAAGTACCAAGTTCAGCTTGATACAACTACTTTGTATCTTGAAAGTTTCTGCAGTCATGCTCATTCTTTAGAGTGCAAAATAAATAAAAACACTTAATATACAATCATGTACATACAAGCAGCACTGAAATCCAACTTAGTCTTTGGAAACAAATTTACTTTCTAGATCTAATACTACTTTTTATCTACCTGTCTTAAACATCTATTCTTTCTAACAGCAGTTTCTAGGTAGAAATGAAAACATGCAGCCAAAGTGCTAATACTAGGCCTTAGCACTTTTTAAAATCTAAAAGCAATGTGAAATTTCATAGATGTCTATATATATTTCTGCAGCTTTTGTAAAGCATGTTAATACCAAGCATACTTAGCACAGCTGTGGTCACAGCACTTCTGACTTAATAGAAGTCCACTATAAGTCTCCCTCGACCTCAAAAAATATTTTCAGAAAAAGGGCAATATTTATTTTGCATTACACAGAATTCATCTTCTGTTCCTTCCTTTGGCTCGTCATTTATTCCAGCTTACACTGTGATCAACATTGTACTAAAATAAAGTCAAGTACAACAGCCGCTCTCTGCCCATCAAAACTCACAGACGTCTGCCAAGCACTTGTAACAGCTGGTGTTACATTAATTAGTTTAAACTATTTATTTCATCCATCTCCAGAGCAGATTGAGCAAAAACATTAGAGATTATTCCAGCATCTGTAAGTGCCCTGCAAACATTAACCAACCAAAGTTAAAATATTAGTCATTAACTTACAGTACATGTAAGGATCTATACATTTATTATAAATTAAAATATCTGCAGTTCAGCATAGCTCTAGGAAGTTTTCTTTCATTGCCTTTTTAAAAATCTGAGTTTAAACTTTTATAAGACTTTGTGCCCATAAAGTTTCTTTCAAAAAAAAAATTATTACTAGAAAGCTATTATAATTCCTGGCAGCATGGACCATTAAGCAATATATGACAGGGACTGGGTGACTCAGTGGATTAGTCAGAGGTTTTATGTCCACTGTTGGAATCCAGCCCTAATACGGTGATCAAAACAGTGTTATCAAACGGTTGTAAAAATCTCAATTAAAATCACTCCTATAGCATCTACTAAGTTTTTAGTGGACAACATAATAGATCTTTCACTATTGACAGAGTTCTCACAACTATCTTTTTTCTTTTAATAGGCTGAGAATGGATGCTGGCAAAGGAATGTTGATTATAAGAGGTCCTAATGCCACATTCCCTACTGCAATGGCTCAGAAACAGGAGCCAATGCAAGGATGGCAGCAGTAGGCTCACAGCCACTGTCTGTGGGCTCACCTCCATCAAAAATAAAAAGCTTCCAACCTTGCTCAATGAAATACTTAATGTGAGAATACTTATTTTTAATGCTTAGGGCTCAAAAAGAAAATCAAACCCTGTGCAAATGCTTAAGGGGTAACTGCTTCCTCAAAGAATTCATCTGTAAGTAAGCACAGAGGGAAGCAGAGACACACAGTTGTGAAGTGCTTTGCCCAAAGTCACACAACAGGTTATTGGCAAAGCCTGAAAAACAATCTAAATCTCCTGACTCTCACCTAGTTCAGGTATATTGCTTCATGAGTTTTCCAAACCAACATCAAAATCCAGTAGCTCACTTGCAGAAAAAAGCAGGTTCATGCATACATGAAGTTTATTAGAATCAGACTTTTATACATTAACATCCTCAAGACCAAGGAGATTTCTTTTTTTAAGACTTATAACATGAAAATGTATAATGCAGTAATATTTTTAAAATGCAGTTACTGAAATTAACATTTGATTTAATTAAATGCAGCTAAAAATTAATATTCTAGTCTATAAGTCTGGAAAGCTACATCTACTTTCAAAATACTTGCATTTGCAAAAAGATAAATTAACAGATTCAGTTTCACTATCTGAATAGTAAAGTAAAAAAAGCATTCTGACATTTATGTTAAGAAACAACACAGATCCTCATCCTGTGATACTCCAATTCTTTGCTTTGCCAATTCAAAGCTCTGACTGGCTTGCTATGGCTTCCTATGGCCATGTAGAAATGACTGTAAGTGAGGGAAACTGAAGTAAAAGCTATCAGATATATTCACTTTTCAGTCCTGTCCTTTCTCCAAGAAACAAGATTTTTTTTCTCTTTGCTTCATTCCTTACAGCTCTTTTTCTCTCTCTGCATGTGTGTATGTGAATATATCTATGTGCATGTCTGTATGCATGTACCTATGCATACGTTCAAGATGCTCACTGTGATTTTTACCACCCACTGCACAGTGGCTCCTCTTACTTACTCCCCCAGCCAAACAGGCAGGGGTATAGTTAATGCCAAACTTGCTCCAGAGCATGCAAGTGAAAGTGCCAAAGCATATATAAGAATGGCCTCCTCAAACAATACTAATAGCTCTTTTTCATGTTCACTCTTAATTGGCCTCGACAGACAGCAAGGGACAGACACTCTTTTCTATTCTTAGGTTCTTAGAATTTATAACATGCTACATCTGCCACATATCTGTTGGGTTACATGGGTTCTGCTATTCAATTATCCATTTTTATTTTTATTTTTAGTACAAGGACCATTGTTGAAATAACTTGTTGGACAGCCTGTTCTTAAAAGGCAAAACTCACAACAATCACAAAATGTCTGACCAGATGAGGCACTGTTCTGACTTAAATCTTCTCTTAGAAAAAAAATTGTATTTCCCCAGTTCTCCCCACTTCTAAAAAATAACCTAAAAAGGTATACTGAATCTCACCACAGACTAAGGAGCACCTGATTGTTTAACAAATGTCCTACAAATGATTCATTTTAAAAGCCCGTTTTAACTGGGGTTCTTAACTTATGCTGATCACCAGGTTCTGTTTTCATTTGCACCACAACTGAGGCATAAACCAAGGCAGCAGGGGCCCTCACAGAGACCTCAACTCACCGTTCACATTGAAGGAGTACATTTGATTACAAACCCTCTGTGTAAAATAGATTTCTTGCATTCTCATTTTTTTAGTTAGTATCGCATGCTCAATTTTTATTTTCTAAATACAACTCCAATACAACTCCATTCAACAGAAAAATGTTAACATGCTCCCAATTCAATATTCTGCTTTACCTCTTTCAGCAATCAGTTTAAATGTATAAAAGCTACTGGCCAATTTAGATTTTTTTTTTCTTCCTCTATTTATTTTTCATTGTAAAATTCCTCTTTATGCAATAGCAAAGTTAATTGCTAAACTTTGTTACAGAACCCTTTGTTCTTGCTGAAGTCACTTTGCTTGTCTCTCCTACTGTAAGGACACCAAATCCTAAAAGCTGGCAAGAATGCATATGTTTATTTCACCATTGCTCTGCAATTACTGAATGCCACTTAATTATAGCAACAGATGCTCGAGTGTAGGAACCAGAAAAATCAAACGCCTCATTTCCAGGTTATTTTTTTCCATTGCTTCTGCCAACAGCAGATGTGTGAGCCCCTTGTGCTCTGGCGTAAATACTTATCAAATCCTAACAGGTCACCTATGTCACAAACAACATTTCAGATGCAACTGTTTCACCTGATAATAGGCTCTGAAAATAAAACTGTGAGCTGTAAATACAATGTATTCGGAATGAAATGCCATAATGTGAAATTGCTTTTTCTCCAGCTACAACAGAAGTCCTTGACAGTTTTTGGCAGTGATAAATCACCCTCCCATTAATTGTCTCCTCTCTCATTGTGAGGTGAGCTGCTAAAAGGGGCAGTCAACAAAAATGACTTAAAGGACAAATTTTGGCAAAAAGACAATGAAGAAATCTGTCATTGCTAAGCCTCCAGTAAACTGTCATGAAACAATCAAAATATATGTAGCTGAAGTGTTTATGTCTTTGTTAGAAAGGTTATAGGATGACAAGTTTATAGTTAAAACAGGAGGCTTAGAGGGACCAAACTTGCAGACCCTTGAGTCACCATTTCTCCACATGTTCTTTAAAATGGTACGCAAATCCTATTAGGGCTTCAGTTTACACAGTGTTTGATAGTCTTAACAACCCTATTTTTTACTTTTCTACCCTCTCACCCAAGACAACAGAAAATCCCCATGAAGGCGTGGCACCGGCTGTAGTAATTCTTGCCCCCGGTCTGGAGATCCTACCTTTCAGTGATTTAAGCCTGAGAAAAAGACGCTTGGCACTGCACAGACGCTGACCTTTCCTTGTAACCCCTCCAGCCCCTGGTGTGTTAGTCTGAGCAAGTCCCTCTCTCTGAGTGGTCCCATGCACCGAGGAGCAGCCCTTGCTCCCTGCGGCGCAGGCGACACTGCCGTTCCCCACGCACGGACCCGCGGCCGGGGTGTGGAACAACGTCTGCCGCCTTCTCCTCCGACGTGACGCTCCCCACCACTCACGGCACCCAGCCCGGCTGCAGCTCTTCTGCACACAGAACTAACCAGGAGCTCTCGCCTCAGGATTCTGCTCTGAAGGAGAACGACTTCAAAATTTGGCAATAATTTAACCTGGTTGTTTTTTGGGTTTTTTTAAGGCTGCTAACATGTAAAATGTAGGGAGATGGCTACCAGTCTTTCCTGCCCTCAGACTGCCTCCACCTCTAGGCCATTCAAACAACAGATGGTATGTTTAAAGACCACAGGTTATCGCTTCATGTAGGAGGGGTAGGGGATGCTTGTCAGATCCACACCTCCAGAAAGGGCAACATTTCTCCTTTTAGAAACAACATGGTGCTGTCACTTTGTAATTAAGGTTGTTGGTTTTTTTATTATTTCATTTGATGAGACTGGGAAGAGAAACTATTCTGAGAACTAAGAGAACTAAAAAAAAAAAAAAAAAAAAAAAAACGAGAACAAAAAAGGAAGAAGAAATTTCTGTTTACCTGTCAGCAGATGGTTGGAAATTTACCATAAGCAAGGTTAGAAAATGATTTGTTACTAATACGCCTGTCAAGGGCAACGTCTGGAGTTTGGCTTTATATTTATGTTTGTAAGAAAATTACAATATAAATATAAATGAGTTGCATCAGGTATTTAAACTAGACTGGACAGGGCACTAGAAAATATATGTCGGGAACATTTCCCGCACCAGCAGGAAGATGAACTGGGTGACCTAGCATGTCTTTTCCACCACAGACTCCTACCATTTCTGTATTAACCGAGGATGATTGATACCAAATATCCCTTCATGCTACTACCCCTTTTCATTTTGTTGCATATTTGTATGCTTTCTGAGGGAGTTGATATTTCAGGAGAACAGCTATGGGGAAGTACTGAGGGGGATCCTTCATCCCAATGGCTGAGAACTGAGGAAGGTCACACAATAGCTTGTGTAGCCATAGCAGCTTTGTTGTCATGGCATGAGAATCCTTCGCCAGTTCTTCTACTCCTACAAAGGAGCAGTCATCTAACATTGTGAGGTGTTTAATGTAAAGCCTGCTTTTTTGACATGGTTATCAAAAGCTATTTTCTGTCCAGACATTTACACAGACCTTGTGTTATCCATGATTTATTCCCAACCCGTGTTCCTCAATTGTGCTTAAACACGGTTATAGTTGTAGTAAATCATATGTTGAAATACACAACTAGAAGGAAGGAACCATACAGTTATCACTAGCACTGGAACATTAAACAATAATACTCCACTGAGCACCAGCACCATCAACAAGTTTCTGTCAGCCTGGTCCTGCAGTCCTAACACAACTATTTCCCTTTTCCTCTCATCTCCATCTTCCATTTGGAACTCTTTCAACAATCACTTAGGGACCACATTATAGGGTCTCTGCAGTCTGAGAATTATAACCAGCTCAAATTTAAAAAATCAAACTAAACCAACCAACCAAAAAAAGCCCAAGTCTCAAGATAAACTTTGGAAGAATACTCTGAATTTTGCCAGAAAATTACACATCTTGTCTTTCAAATTGAAAAAAACATAGTGACAGAGACTATATGAACATTGTATTAAAAACTCTTAATTTTTGAATTAAGAATAATTCAAAAACATGTGGAAGGCATTTCAGGAAACAAGGACTGTCTCCTGAAAAAAAATGTAGACTAATCAGGAGAAAACTGAGAAATTTCAGAAATTCCTTGGTATGCTCTAATCATGTGTGACTTAAATTCTGATAAATGTACTCTGTGTACATAAAACATCCCTTGAATGACAGAAAAGCAGAAGAAATAAAGTGATTGAAGTTTTTTGTTTTCCTTTTTTTTTTTTTTTTTGGTGATGAGCCAGTTTGAGAGCTTACTGTGAGCATATGGAGATAGCATATTTGCAAGTCCATCTCTGGAGGATTGCAAAAGGCCCTTAGCTTGTGAAAAACAGCAATGTTATTTTTTTTAACGTTCCCTATATTTAGAGATTAAATCGCTCACTGCACAAACCCATTTGGAACAGGCGAGAAGGTGAAAAGGATAATCAGTACAGTCACTGGTCCGTGTTTCCTAAACGCTTTTGAAAACATTACTGTGTGCAGGCATAAAATTAGCGGCAGGACCTTAAAAAGGCTGGCATTTAGCATGACTTTTTGGAAAGTGACACCCTCATTTTTTTCTTGTAGGATATCATTAAATTTCAATCGCCCTATGGCAGTGCCTTTCCATTAATAACCAATTCACTGTGTCACTTTGGCTCTCCTTTGAAATAATGAGCCTTTGCTTCGCTTTAATAAATTTAAACATATTCTCAAGGCCAGGGAAGATAGGAAACCGCAGATGGGCTGAGAAAAACACGATTCATAAATCCTTAACTGCCTGAGATCGTTGAGAGCAAAACAAAGTAACACTCGTAAAATATTAAACAATCCCAGCTGTATGAGTGAAGCTTCATTAACAAAAATGGACTATTTACTGCCTTCAACAGAGCCTGTGGGTGGAAAGATTCAGAGAAATCTTCTTTAGAAAAACACTGTCATCCTCATTTTGATTCTTTAAGCAACTGATGGTAAGGTTGATACTTATTTTGCATGGCCATATGCAGAAACATTTTAGCAGAAAATTAATGATACTCTGATTGCACTAAATACCACAAATCATGCTTCACCATATAAGCAAGAGTGAAAGAAAAGAGATAAATTTAGCAGATATTTTATATTTGAAGAATTCACATGTCAATAGAAGTAAAACATGACAAACTTTATTTAAATCATAAGGGACTTCTCTAGCACTCTAAAGTAAACACAGCAATATGAATAACAGCAGAGAAATCAAGCAATGTCATTGCTTCTGCTGGGAAGGTTTGGCAATTTATTCTGTGATGTTATACTTCTTCTTGCTTTAACCTTTATTAACATGCAGCTGATTTTGTTTATATATCTATCTGGTACAAAAGGAGAAAAGCCTTTTTTTTCAGGCTTTCATGTCTACCATTTATTTAAATTCAACCAGAGTTCTTCTCAGGCAAGGAAGGCAGGCTCTGACTTTGGTTTTAAGTACACAAAGCTGGACACTAAGACTCATGAAGCTGATTTTGTGCTGCCCAAATAACATACACTAACTCCCACTGAATTAATCGAAGAAGTTGTGAATACAGCTCTTGCCTCTGGGGTCTGGCTCTCACTCCATCAGTTCTTTGCTCTGCCTCGGTGCGGGTCCTGCCACCTCCCCTTCCTCACCGGCCCCGAGGCACTGAGGACTTTTTTTCCACTAGCATAACCTACAACTTCTACATGTACCCCCAAGAATAGCAGCCTGTAATATTCCTAAGTCCCCTTTCAAGCTTTGTTGAAACTTAAATTAAAGCTAACAAGGTTTGTTTATTAATACAAATGTGGAAGATCAGGAAAACAGCCATAAGGATAGCACAGAATTTCTGAAGTGTCTACAGCAAGAATAACCTTTCATGGTATCATGGAGGGGTGTTTTTAGGCGAAGAATTGCATACAAGTTTAAAGAAGAATAGAGATCAGTGTCAGTTTACTAAATGCTAAGAACCTGGAAGCTCTATCTCTAAAGACAAGCTGACAATTGAGTGGACAGAATGTCAATACTTCAAACATTTCAAGGGTAAAAATATTGCTTTTTACAATCTGTGTCATATTTAATGCAAGAAAAGAATTTAGATTTTTGTTTCTTTTGCTGGCTGTCAGCTTTTTCTTTTTCCTTTTATCCCAGTGAAGAGACTAATTAGAGTATTTAACACAATACATGGTGCATTTTTTCCCCCAAGGAAAAATAGTTTTAGCCTAAATGCAAATATGAACATAATAATTTTTATATTTTAGCTTATAAATACTGAAAAAACCCCAAACCTCCAACATTCAGTTTATTTATTTCAAGATGTTTCTCTTATCTGTGAGAAGCATTATCCTTTCTTAAGACTCGAGGGGGCATTTTGACCCCTGCTGAGGCATTTCTCTTTCCTGTTTGAAAGCCTAGGAATGCACTTAGCCCTCACAGCTCCCACTCCCTTCAGTGGAAACCCTGAGTACCGCTCAGGAGTTATCACCCTATAATCATTAGAGCAGTCATTTCTGTGCTTAGTAGACCTTCACTGTGGCTGATTTGTATAATCAGGGTTAATCTACTCTGATTGCAAACATCCCCACTGTAAAGTTTGAATGAATTCACCCTGATGCTCACTGAGCTCAGGATGCCATCAAGACTTCCACGGAAATAAGCTGTGGGATTTTTGTTTGGTTTTAGGGGTGACTCGATCCAGCATAAGTAAAGCTGCTGTCCCCTTCCTTCCTTTGAACTTGGGAAGCACTTGTTCTATCATCTATGAAAAGGAATGGAGTACAAAAAGCAGTGGTAAAGCACTATAGTGTAAGCAGCAGCAGTGAGCCAGCAGCTCTAACACCGAGGTTACCTGTCTGCATAAAAGCAGCAATCAGGCTTTCTACAATAACAACCTCACACAGACTCAGAAAACAAAACTGTATTTGCCCCCAGAGATTTTACGTGTAGGTAGTAGAAGGGCTTTAGGTGACATGTTATCCAATCCAGTCCAGCAGAGAAAGCATTTACTCTTTTCTCTACACACTGGGATTTGCTACTACTAGTTTTTGGCTTCTGCTTTCACAAGAATAAGGACATTTTAAAATCTATTCCTACTGGAGCAATTAGGAATAGTGTGAGCCCCCCAAACTTCACAGTCACTTGCAAATTCAAGAGCAAATGTAAGACAGTCAAAAATTCATTTTTCTTTCATTTAATGAAATAAGTAAAAGTTTCCCTTTAAGCATATATGAAAAAATTAAATCTATGAACATAATTTTATTAATGCCCCATTTCCCCTGTAGGTTTGGGGTTTTTTTTCTGTTATTGTAGAATTGCTACAGACTGAATGCTTCCCAATTTACAGTCTTGCAAAGGTACAGAATGGCAGGTAATGCTTCCACAGATTTTTCCTACTGATGTGCTAGTGCTGCAGGTGCCTTTTTCCACAGGATACTTTGGTCTCACTCCTGTCCATGTAAGATTCCCCTGTCAAAAGTGTCTATCAGAATAACTTACTGCGGTATTTCTTATTTAGATACCCATCTACTCATTACTAAACTGAACTCACTAACTTAATGCTCAAAAATAACCAAAGAGTCAAAGGTTAATGACTTTTGGCCACTATCAGTTTGCAGTAGGTTTGGACTGACCACCTAGAAGTGAAAAAAACCCCAACAAAAACAAGTCCTCCATGCTCCATTACCAGTGCTTTGAACCATCCAGTCACATGGATTTTGATGTTTTGAGAGGGTGAAAAGAATGCAGATTGGCATGAGAATACCACATTAATTCAGCAGTTAAACGGTTCTTTGAGAAGATTCACTAACAGAAAAAAGCAAGGCTGTCTTTCTAAGCCCTCATCCTCTTTGGGCCTATACACATTTTCTGTGAAAAGTTGATTCTTTTCCTTCTTCCTTTTTTTTTTCTTTTTTTTTCAAACAGCCTTTTATCATCTAACATGTGAAACAATTGTAATGTGAGGCATGTGAGCAGAGAGCCTTTGCCACTGGGCCCTCATAAATCTTGCCAGTTCCCAGTGAACAACACCAAATATTTGCAGCTGAGGAACATTTGGTCCGGCTTAAATTAACATATCTCAGCAGTCAGAAGTCATTAAGCTCTGCCAGTGATTTGAAACCATTTTTCCATTTCAAAAGCAACACTGGCTGTTACTTATTTTTCTGGATGAAGAAGGTGGTAAGGAACAAAAGCAATGAAATGAAAATGGGAGATACTAATGAAAAAAAAAATGATAAAAGGGCTTTGAACTGCCTTTGGTAAATTTGTTATTAAGACTCCTTTTAAATAGCAGAGCACTTATGTATAAGATCAAATAATAATTCAAGATGATACACATTAATTTCAGTGGCAAATTATACGTGATTTAAAGGCTGTGAAAATGTATACTTATTTTCTTCCTTAATCCCTTGAGAATATAGGCACTATCAATTTTAAAAGCTGATGAAAGCTTTAAATGAAAAACAATAATCCAACCTTTTTCAATTAAATGCTGGAAGTGGATTAAGTACTGGAGTAAAGAAATGCGCTGTTGTGCTTTTCAAAGATCACTTCTGATACGGTCTGTTCAGATGCAGAGGGCTGGAAAAACACCTCAGATTTGAAAATACCATAGTCCAAAAAATTACAAGTGGACAGAAAAATTATTGGTTTTAATGCAGGTAAAATAGGAGTTTAGATCTTCCAGACTTGTTATTTCTGTATTATTTACATGACACATAACTCCTGTTCAGATGGTAAATAAGTCATCATCTGAAAGATGATTCATGAGAGCCACCCAAGGCCTGACTTGTCAAAAAACCCCCAAACACTTCCTTACATTTATGCTTACTAGTCTAAAATTATACAACTCTGTCAGAAATCGTGTCAAAAAATGTTTCATTACAAACTCTGAAAGTTGTTTGCCAATTCATAACAAGATAAATATTGCAAGAGATTTGGATATGTACACTGATTTTGATATGTACACTGATTGCAATGCAGTTATGATTTCTGATTTATATGTGAACAGCTAAACTGAATGTACTCATTCAAATTAATGGTAATTATAATTTTTCAGCCTCCAATTAGTTTTATTGATAAAGTTTTAATAGACTTGAATGTTTAAGACACATGTTACATGAGAAGATATTGACTTGCACTCAAAAGCGTTCAAGTTTATGAAGCATTACTAAAGACAACCCTTCCATTTGAGAGCTTTCTGAGATTTTCAAACTTTTCAAACTCTTTGCAGCTTTAGTAAAATCAGTTCTGTGTAAAAGATAGATATTCTATTAACCAAACTTAAAAGACAAAGGGTTCCAAAAAGAAGACATTTACTGCTATCTAGGTATGAAAGGTTGCCAGGTTAGCTATATAACCAACTAATCTTGTAGGTGGGCCTTTCTTCAGGGGATTTTATTTTAAAAATAATAAGTTATGGTAATAAAATAGTCTTCTACAGAAAGTTTTTGAAAGGAGAAATGGCCTGCATTTTCAATGCTATGTAAAAGGAATTCTATGATTACTATACTTGAATAGAGAGTAAACCATGGTATATGGACACCCAAATATGAGAAATAAGACCAGAGTGTTCGGGAATATGAAAATATTAGAGTAAATGTACTCTCAGATAAGTTGTTGTATTTTTCCTCTCCACAAGAACACAATAGAATGAAGCAAGTGTGCCATTTATTCACTGCTTCTCTTCAGGTCATGTTATAGCTGAAAAACAGCAGTGGAAAATCTTTATCATGTTTTCTTCCATAAATTACTGATAACATTTCTTTACCATTTTCCAGGATCATGGGACAGTTGAGGCTGGAAGGAGCCTCTGAAGACCACCTAGCCCAGCCCAACTCCTGACTGTCCAGCTGGCTTTTAAGTAGCTCCTTGGAGAGTCTCCATTGCCTCTCCTCAACACCCTCACGGTTAAAAAGTCTTCTCGTATGATCTGATGTAATTTCCTGTATTTCAGTTACTGTCCATGTCCTCCTGTCCTTACACTATTCTTCTTCCTGACCCATTCCACCATCCTCTGTCTATGGTGTAATCCATTTGACAATAAACCATGTCATCCTGCACTGAAGAAACAGAACAGGTCTGCAAAGCTCCCTCACATCACACAAGGTTACCTCGTACACAGAAATCTATTTTTCTAGTCACAAGTCATAAAACATTTTTCAAAACCTACACGCTAATTTCATGGGGAAAACCAAGTGGGACAACACCTTAAAAGATCAGGTTTGAAGGCAGCTGGTGGAAGTCTGTTTTGTGCTCAATCCACTTTCTATGTAACCCTGCATGTTTAGACTGAACTAAATTGATTTAGGTGCTGCTTCAACACCAGTCTGAAAGGTGGAAAATCTGCAGGGGCCCCATATCACATCACATCCTTCCTTCAAGGTAAGGAAGAGAACAATGGAAGCACGCAGCCAATCTAGAAACCAAGTAATAACATGCATAGATATTTAGCCAAAATATGGCTGGTTTCCAAGATGTGCTTTTCCAAGATCTCCAAACCTGTCATCATAAATCTTTGTTGAGACAGAGATGTTGTGTGGGTGCTGAGCATCTTCCTGTAAATTTAATCCTGGTTTTCAATAGCTATATACTTCAGAACTCCTTCCTTTTAATCTCTTTTTCCCTAGCATCATCACCATCAGCATCATCATCTTAATAATAATAATAATAATAGATAGAAATTGAAGGAAAACCAAGGCTACTCTGTTCTGGATTGAGAAAATGTGTAATCAGTGAGAGCAGAATCAGTCTCACTATTAACTAGACAATATTTCTCAAGCAGGACAGCCCACTATCTGGTTAGGTGAGAGCTACAAACTGGCTGTAATAGTCAGGGGTTGTGCTGCAAAGGGCTCTCTAATTGCTTAAGAAGATGAGTGTTTTTCCTCTCCCATGTCATAAGGTGGGGTCAGGCCTCCAGGATGTTCACTTTCCTTTCACAGCTTACTGACCAACAATATGGTCAGTATTGGATGCTGCATTTCATATAAAAATACACCTGTTTGAGACAAAACATGTAGTATGATTAGATTTGGGTTATTTAACTACATTTCTTAAACTCTAAACAGGTCTAACCACTGTTATATTAATGCATAACAGAGATCCTCATTCAGCAAGACTCAGACATATTTCTGGAGCTGAAATAAATATCAAGAATGGAAGATACTCCTTGAGCCCTGTAGCTACAAGAAGTATTTCATGTGATTTATTAGAGCATAAGAATATATGTAATGATGAAAATAAGTTGAGAAGTAGAGGATATGACTTCTTTTATCCCTTTGGAGACATCATAGCTATAACTTATGGGAGGACCAGTCTGGAGTGAATTGTGTGACTCTGTTATCAGCTGTGGGGTAAATAAAATAATACTCTATTTAATAGACCTGACAACAGCTATTGAATTTACATCATGAGATAAAGGCTACTTCTTTTAAAATGAGCTCACCAAAGCTGAAACTGGGATTAGTTAATAACTAAGATGTTCAGGTTTGAAAGAGTATATACGGAATTCATACGATTTCTAGTTCTCATTTTATATTTAGTCTGGTGTAGAGGGCTTTGACCATTTTTTTCAGGGAATTAAACAATACTGTTGAATTGTGGGTTTTGGGGTTTTTTTAAATTCTCCTTCCCAAAAAGAAAATGAGAAGAGAGAGAAACTGAATGACAGCAATAGAAATTCAGACCTTAAAAAATTGATATTAGCTAAACAATAGACAAAATCACCAACTGAACATTAACTTTTGCAGTATCATTGGAATTAAGCAGTTTCAGATAAATGTTCATGGGCACAGATAATGGTTACAGAGTTCAGACTTTTAAAATACACTAAAATTAATGTTATTCTTAAAGGAATTAAAGCACTGCACAGTAATATTTCAATTCAAGTAAAGATTACAGTTTAAAAATTCCTTAAGGAAGTACACAAGCAAATGACCCACTTAAATAGACCCCTTCATGTTCTTGGATGTCAGTTATTTATAAAAGTTCCTTTGCCACTCAAACAATTTTGTGTCAACAGGAAATGAGTTAGACAATCTTTAATAAACACATAAAGAAGTGCTCTACAGATAGTTGTTTAATTATGGAGAGCAACTCATGGAAACATAAAAAGAAAATGCTAGAATGTAGGTTTGGGGAAAAAGGTCTTGGAAACCAGATATGAATACATCTGTTTTTATCTATCCTGGCAATGTAGTAGCTACCTATATTTTTAACTGACATTTAATGTCTGTAGTCATTATTATATTCAGGGATCCTTATTTGTATTATTAAATAAGCTTAATATCAACAGTAATCAAGGTTTCATTTTGCTGTGCTAAGAAGGGAGTATTGACGTAAAGAAAATTTTAGTAAGGGCAGAGAATACCATTCACAAAATTTTATTTCCACTTGTGTTAGCTTCAACTGCAGCTGAAATTATAGCATATATCTGAGGTACATGATAGAATATACTTTCTCTTCTATGTACACTATAGTGAGCAGAAAAGTACGTGATGGAAGTAGGTATTAATAAATAGACCTGCAATTTTTCTTTTGAACTCTTTTTTCATAATTCTGCTTTCAGGAAAAGAAAAAAAAATAGCTGGAATCAAACCTAGCACTCTCTGTTCTCCAGTTTCACTAATAAGTCATTCCCCTACATTTCTAACAACTTCATTAGAGTGGCTGCATCTCTTCCACAAGTATGAACTCGAAACTAAGTGGAAAGAAAAAAACATATCCCACATAAAGGCAACTAAGAAGCTGTTCATGTGTTATATAAAAAACATTTACAGAAAGAATTCTTAAAATAATTATTTGTGACTTCAGACTTTTCTCTCAGATAGATTAAACAGGTCTTCTAACCATTCCTTCACTATGCTTGACCAAGATTAGTACAAAATACATTATTTTGTACTATTCACTATTTCTGGTATATTTTAGTATTTTTAAGATTTGGAAAAACAATTGGCACAGGTTTTTTTTAGCTGAAAAGAGAAGTATTATTTTAATATATCAGAGAAGCTATCTGTGGAAAGACAGTAGACAAACATCTACTCTATTGAACATTTTCTACTACAAAATGCTGTATTAGAATGGTTAACATATCTTTTTCCCTCCATTTTTTTAGACAGCTCTAATTTAGATATGGAAACTTTTCAAACTTAAATCAACAGCTGAAAAAGTTGATTGAGGATGTATTGAATTGTGGCCAGTGTTAAGTCAGGTAGTCCCTACATCTCATATTTCTAATTAAATTTTCATACAGCACTTAAAAATACTGTAATATAATATTAACAGTTAATTTAATAATTAAAATATTGGTTTTTTTCAAAGTGACTTCATGGCCAGTGTTTACATTATTTCTCTACCTGTATATTGCAAGTGAAAAAGCTGTATTGGATACTTTTTATTGATCTTATATATTTTAATGGGCCCACACACATCTATACACACTCTTACACATACATACACACTCACACATACAAAAAGGTTGGCCAGGAAATTAGACATCTTATCTGTGAGCTTGCTAAATAAGGACCAATAACCTAGGTCTGCAGTAGTCTGTGTGATAACTGCTCTTACAAAATGAAATTTTGACTTTTTCACAGCTTAGCTACAAGTAGACACTATCAGTAAAACTGCATTTCTGTGCAATATGATGGGACGTAAAAGATTTCAGCATCTGACAGGAGAAAATGAACAACTGATAAACAATCTTAGAAATGTTCTCCCACTGCAAGGCATGCTTTTGATGATGATTTACATTTTTATTATTGTTGACTTTCAGGATGGGGCTGATGGTTGGCTAAACATACAATAACTGAAAGAACAAACTACATAAAATGCAAGCCAAATCAAAAGAAAAACATGACTGGCATCATCTGCTTTAAAAGCTTTTGCTCATTTTTCTCTTTAAGTATTTAAGTATTTAAGTATTCAGTAAATGTAACAGGAACTCAGCACACTGGGAAAAATAGCAAAAAAAAAAAAAAAATCATCGTAGCTTTGTGATTCCAACATGGTAAATATTCCGATTCCTCTTCCACTTTTCTCCTCCCACTCAAGAATTAAATTCTAAGTCCTAATCCAAAGCACAATGAAGGAACTCATGTTAACGCTTAATGCTCCCGCAGAATCAACATTTGATGTTACACACTAACCTGGGATTGTAGCTGTGGGGAAGAAAGTGTACAACTTAGGGAAGATGACCATGCTGAAATATCAATGAATATAAAAAAACCTGCAACTGAAAAAATGTGTAACTGTGACCTCTTAATTTTTTTTTGTTTCTGCGCTGAAGGATAAGGAAAGAAACGGGCAAAATTGTTTATTAATTCAGTTAATGTGTTCAGTTGACTAAATAAACTGGAAGAAACAAAAGCATAAACACTGATTTGATTTTGTTTTGCTGTTTTGAAGACAGTTCTTGAACGGTTTGATGGTTTATTTACAATCAATTTTTTATTTAAATTAATTAGGATAGTTATCATTTTTAAAACAGTGCTTTAAAAATGAATGCTTTTAATATTTAAAAATAATCAAAACCATTTTAGGTTAACCCGATGTTAATTTGACTAAATCCTCATTCCCTCTGTAAATTCCAATTAAAATTTTACGTAATTGTTTCCTACCTGTTACTACTTAGTGCACAAATTAACTGAAAATTTTATTAGCCACCCAGCTTTATCTTTTAAATTGAATCAAGTAAATTTAATAAAACTGGTTATAAATGAACACATCCTCATCTTCATTTGTTAAGATTTTAATTATAAAAACTTAACGCTAAATAATCCAAAAGAGCAAAGACGAAAAAAAAAACCCAAATCCCCAAAAGTTGTATCAGAATTCTGTAATGTTTTAATTACTTTGGAAATGCATAGGACAAACTCAAAAAGTGCCTTTATTTCTTTAGGTTTCTGCAATTAAATACTGCTCATCATACTTTTGTGTTTCATCTATGAATTTCATTCTTAGTCACACCTATTTGTACTCATTGAATATATGCAATCAAGTTGTATCTACTTATTTACAATGTTACATCATTTTAATCAGTGCTCAGAAGCACTGACACGTAATTCAGCTCCTAGAAGCAAGGACAGTGCTGCTGGAGTCTATCATACAAACTATTGGGATGACAGTCTAATGTAGACTTGTACCATAATTCTGTGGGAAAGGAAAAAATGGAGTAGTGAAATGGAAAGAAAACAATGAGGCAGTCTCAGTTATACAACTATGACACTGTAGATTATAGCTTTCCAATAATTTTGAGATGTACAGATTTTATATGTCAGTTAGATATTTCTTATTTTTATGTCCATTAGATAAAGTAGAATGTAATTTACTGATCTTCACAAATAAGTTCTAACCCAATTATTGTTTAAAACTAATATTGACTTCAAGTAGAAAAATTATCTCTATTCATTGGTTTTTTTTAGAGTAGGTTGTTAATATGTTACCTTGACTCCTTTACCTCAAAAGTTACAATACTTAAAGTAAAACACTGTGTCTAAGAGAACAACAAGAAAGCATTCTGTGCCATATTTCTAATGAAAAAATCAGAACATAAGCTCAGAACTGATTTCTGTTTAAAACAGGTAACCAAGGAACTCAATTATTCAGTTTCTCTGCCAATGTTTGTTTATTTTTCATACACCCCCTCCCAGCTAATAGCTGAAACTGAAAATCTGACTGACAATTTGCACAAATGCATCAAGTGCAGCCTGGGGATAAAAACAGGCTAAGGACTCACCAAAGACAAAGTACAAAATCACAAATTCCACTTCTTAGCTTCAAGGCCAGGCTGGAAAGGGCACTGAGCAATGTGGTCCATGAAAGGTATCCCAGCCCATGGCAGGGGAGCTGGAATGAGGTATCTTTAAGGTCCCTTCTAACCCAAGCCATTCTGCAATTCTATTGTTCTATTTTTAGTGTAAGTTTGGGTGGCAAAGCTATTGACTGGCTTCAGCAACTTTTTGCTAATGGGTAATAATTCGGTAGAAGAGAATATCTGCAGTGCTAATGTGCAAGTACAATGAGGTAGGACTCTTAAGGTGAAATGAATGAACAAGCCTCAGCCAAATGTTTTGTAAAAAATCCACTGAAAATCTAGAAAATGTAAAACGGTACACGGTTAGAAAACTTCAATTTAAAAGAAATCAAATTACTTGAAATCAGAAGTTGCATAAAGAAAAGGAGTCCACAGATTTGCCATATAGGTCTTAAATATTTTTGATATTAAATGAAAGCAAAGTCAGGACTGCAAGGTAAAGGTGACAGGATCATAGATACTATTTTGCTGTAAATAAAATGTTCTGTTAATAAAGTCAAGGCTCGATATCCTTTCCTGAAACAAATATTATTCCCTTGTGTTTGGATGTTGTAACGCTAAACAAAAGGGCTGCAATTTGATCTCTGACCATGCTGTGAAGATTTTCTTGTGCCCACATTATTTAGTGCTAGTACTTTCTAGAGCAGATGTGTTGTGGAGGGAGCTAATTGTAGCAGTCAAAACACAGCCAGGCTAAAAGCTAACAATTAAGCAGTCTGGACAATCAAGGATTCAATGCTTAGGCTCACTCCCTAGATCTTTTATTTAGCAGAATTTATGGCCTGTTTCACTGAGGCTTTGCTATGTAACAAAGGAGAAACGTGCCTTGAAAATGCAGCTAAAAAGTCATTGAAGTTGTATTTTTATGAGTTCATACCATAGAAAATGCACATGCTTTCCCTCCCACAAATCAGACTGCTGCAAACTGAACATATGTAGCTATTTTGTTTGAACTGCAAAAACTGCATGCAGATGAAAACCTAAGTTTTCACTCCGAAAGTCTGCATTTCAGTACATCTTTTTTGAACAAAGATTTAAATCCCCTTTTTATTAATCACAGATAAAAAGGTACCAGATGCAGATCCTCATGTCAGAAAAACTAGAATGCAGACACTCTAGACACAGGGAAGAAAACACTGCATAAATCTAAGTTCAGCAGTCAGATAGGGCTAAATTTACAGTGCAGAACTAAATATTTTCCTAAAAATTCTTAGCATAGAAAGGGTATGTGAGAGGCTGGCTTTAACCAGAACTAAGTCCGTGATAACCTCTTGAAACAAGTCTGTTATACAAGTGTTTTTTGTTTTTTGTTTTTTTTTTTAATTCCTCCATTTGAACAGTACTAAATCTTTGCTCTTGATCTAAGTCATCAGTTGTAGGAAGTTTGACTCTTGTTTGTTGAGAAAAAAAAATTAGTAACTACACTGGCCAGCTGAGTTTCTAATTTCATATACGTGTCCTTAACCTGACCCAAGATGTGACTGTTTAGGTTTCACATGTGCTCACTTCCATAGGTATCTCCTACAAAGATGATTAAGAATATATACCCTTCTATCACGAGGTATATACTGTGAGCTGCTGCATGACCAATACCCATTAATTTTGTAGTACATTTCTGACTGGTTAAAAATATGGTCATTTGAAAGAAATCTGGGAAACGGATTGTCCATGTTATTTGCAAAAGGACATATAATACAGCATTCATTTTCTAGGAAGGAAGGAAGGCGCGGAAGGCGCGTAAGGAAGGCGTGGAAGGAAGGTGCAGAAGGAAGGCGCGGAAGGAAGGAAGGAAGGAAGGCGCGGAAGGCGCGGAAGGCGCGGAAGGCGCGGAAGGCGCGGAAGGCGCGGAAGGCGCGGAAGGAAGGAAGGAAGGAAGGAAGGAAGGAAGGAAGGAAGGAAGGAAGGAAGGAAGGAAGGAAGGAAGGAAGGAAGGAAGGAAGGAAGGAAGGAAGGAAGGAAGGAAGGAAGGAAGGAAGGAAGGAAGGAAGGAAGGAAGGAAGGAAGGAAGGTTCGAATATAATATAGTTTTGGGAAAAAAAAAATCTATTTTCCTAGGTTATGAAGAGCTGAAATGCTGCTACTACTAGTGATAACTTTAACAATTGTTTGAGGAATTTAGCTCTATCTGCAGGGCTCCAGTGGTGAGCCTTTTTTCGCTGCACAACAAATACATTACATTGCCAGTCTCCTTTTGTCTCACTGCCAAGGTCATGGTCAAGAAACAGACTGAGTTTTTCCACTTTGTTAATCTAGGGTGTCTGGAGTTTTTCAGGAAATGCAGGAAATTCTAGGTGCCTAGTAAAAAGCAAGTCATTTGTATAACAGTGGGCAACAGTATCAAGTGTTTTGCACCTGTTTTACACTCCAGGACTGTAATTTCTGCAATGTAAACAGTAGATCTCAGGGTCAGATTACAATTTCTAGTAGGCTGTTTGCTAGATTGCCGCTTTGTTTAACCTTTACACTTTCATTTAGAAAGGAGAAAGTATCACTGTCACACCAAGAGGGCAGTTAAAGAGTTTTAATTAACTGTGGAGGTAATTAGACCTCCCAGTTTCACAATTATCAGACAATTCTTTTCTCCTCTAAGTCCTTTAAAGTTGCCCAGTCCTTTATGAGGAATAAAATCCATTTTACAAATATTCTGCTAAAAAGAAAAATAGATAAAAGACTATACAGAAAGAAAAGCTGATTCTACTATGAAATTATCTATTTCCTTCTTTTGATTTAATAACAAGTCAAAATCTATCAGCTTCTCATCCACCATTCCTTGCCAAAGTCCAATTCTAATCCAATTGCTCCTTTTATTAACCTACCCTCCCTTCAGTCTCCTGAGCCTCTGCCCTGTTTGGCTCATTGTTTTAATCACACATATGACAAAGGTGAAAAAAACCCCTCCCCCTCCTTCTTTCAAATAAAGTTGGCTGTTTACAACTGTAGTTTAAACAATTATTTGAAATCTCTGATCCAGCTCTCTCTCTCTCCCCCTGTGAAACACAAGACCTCTCATCATGGGGGACATTGCTTATCACTTCTGATTCTCAACTTCATTTTTCAAGATGCAGATATACCTCAGAAAGCAAGTAACAGCAATCTTATTCCCAAAGTCCAGGAAGGAAAACTCAACATTGACTCTCCTGAACTCAATACATAACTATGAACGTAGATATATTAATACATACATGTAGGTCCTTTAAAGTAAAATGAGAAGTAACGTAGAACTGTGTTCAATGGTTTTTAAGGAAAAAAAAAAAGAAAAGGAGAGGTTTCTTTTCCTGGCATGAACGCTTCATTTGAGTTAAATGTACAACAGGTGTGGGCTCTGGGATCATCTCTCGCATCATTCTGCCAAAGCCTAGTTCCCATGCACCTGTATTCCGATATATTCCAACCGTGTGCTCCAACACGGTTCCTGCGACGCTGACGGTTCATTTGCATGCATTTAAAACTGTGGTTTACTCCTAATGCCCTCCATGTGAAGCTCACAAATTTTAAGAAAATGATTAAGTGAATTTCTCACTAGTACAGAATTGGATGCGACAGATGAAGACGTGACTTGAGCAGGTCACAAAAACACTGACAGAGGGGTGACAGTGACAGATTGGAGAGCTGAACCCCAGGTCTGTACATATAATCTGTGTTTCTTGCCTCAAAAAAATTTTTGTAACATTAAAATGTTACAAAATCACAGATTTTTAAATAAAAAGATGAGAATTTAGCTTGTTAGTGATAAACAAATTACCATGCAGTACATTTTAATTGGAAGTTGATAGGATATCCAAGAAAAGGCAAAATTCAAAGAAAAGCAGGATGAAGCTGTAAAACATTAAGAGCTGAAAGGGCTGAAAGGATGACAGGATACAGCCAAGAACATAATTCGGCCAGGAGGAATTTTGGTTGAATTATTGCGCGTGAAGTAAAAATGGAAACACAAGACCAACACCCAAGATCAGCTCAGGAGTCTGAGGTACTGCCATAAATCTCTTGAGATTTGTTCTCATTATTTTAACCCCCCCCAAACTCCCAAACCATAGTGCAGTTAAAGCCTTGTGAATTCCAGTTGCTTATCATTTGTTCTACACATAATAAATCCTTATTTGTAATATGCATCATATAATGGAGTAGTAAATATTTCCAATTAGCTTTAGTGTCACAGTCCTCAAAAACTGATGCATTTATGTTAATATAAAAGCATACATGGAACATTTTATCATGCATTAGAGATTTTAATCAGGTAATCTGCACAGCATCTGGAAACCTAAGCAGAGGCAAAGTCTGCTATAACAAAGGCACTGTAACAGTTCACCTTCAGTGAAGAACAATAATGCATTATTAAATTCACTTTCCTGCTCAGTGGTTACACTTAGCTGACCACAGCAAATTTGCTCTCTGCCTGGTCTTCACAAGTTGGCAGAAAAATAGATTCTGTCACATTTAACGGGTTCTGAAAATGACAGGATGCCTCTCTTGGTTTAACTATAAACCATAATCTTTCAGAAGTAAATATAATTACAAATGCCTTTTGTCACGTAGTTCTTAGGAAGGATATTATATGTGGGTTATTAGAGTAGTAGATCTCACTATGTACTTGAATATGATTAGAAGCCAGAACTGATATTGCACAATAGCAACTTCAAAAAAGAATCAGATTTCTATTTTTCTTTGATTCTAAATGACATCATAATTCCTAGAAAACAAAGGTACAGGCTTCAAACTCCTTGAGTATGGTCAAACTGTTATCAAGAGATATTGCTCTTTAAATGAACATCAAAGAAAAACCTGTGTTCTCTTTTGTCCAAAATATTGTTTTAATCTTATTCTGCATCTATTAGAAATTTGCTTTGTTTTGAATACATTTGATTGAAGGAAGCTTTAAGAAAACTGCCTCAGACTCAGGATTCAGTGATGAAGAATTATTGATTAGGAATTTAATTAGCAAAATTTAGCTTAGTTATATACAAGAGAACCCGATCCCTTCAGGTTTCCAAGGAGTTCTATCAAACTGCAAGCATGGTAACAATCTGCTCCATATGATGATACTAATTCTCAGGTAGAAGTATTCAAACTACACTTCACTTAAATACTGGTGAAGTGCAATTTAGGTCCCAGTTAAAATGTCTTAAAGATTTTTAATTAGTTTTGTGTACGTAGCTAGTTTAGCAATTACAAGACCTTTTTTTTCCCCCTGTAAGCCAGCAGCTTTCTTATGAAAAGCTCTAAAGTAGGAAGTTTGAAGACTCACTAAAAAGCAGGCTTGGTTTCTGGGATCTCTTTGTGGCTTTTTATTACTTATTTAGATATAAAAATAAGTTTAAGTAACTCCTCAGAAGGAACTTAGGTTTTACAATGACACTGTACTCAAAAGTGACATGGAATTTAACACATTGTTCACCAAAGTGAAACGGCCACCTGATGCTATGCAGTCTGTCCTTAACATTATGTGCCTTGAGTGAAAATTCTGTAAATTAGGAAAATATATAAAATGGCATAAAAGATTTGGATCTTAACTCCACCCATGCTGTGAACAGCAGCACCACACTTCGGGCTTAAGCTGAAGCTTTCCTGCACACTGAATAAGTATTTCTGGGAGTCCTGATCACTCTCTAGCAGAGAGATAACTTATCTTCTTCTTTTAAATGATTAAACAGAAGTTCACAGAACCATAGAATGGTTTCAGTTGTGAGGCACCCTTAAAGATCATGTAGTTCCAGCCCCCTCCTAAACAACTGTAGTTCCAGTTCCTCCCCCTGGGCAGGAACATCTTTCACTAGACCAGGTTGCTCAAAGACCCATCGAACCCGGTCTTTAATACTTCCAGGAATGAGACATCCACAACTTCTCTGGACAACCTGTCCCAGTGTCTCACCATCCTCCTAATAAGAAATTTCTTACTTATGGCCAATTTAAACCTTTTTGAAATCACAGTTCCTGCCATGTAGGTGAAAGTCTTAGCCCTTGGTAGAAAGGCTTCTCTGTCTTTCTTTTAAACTCTACAGAAGCATTGTAAGGCCACAACAAAGTCTCCCTGGATCCATTTCTTCTCCAGGCTGAAAAACTTTTAGATAAAACCCATTCCCTTATTGGTTTTTCCTACCAAGAACAAAACAATATAAAAATGAATATGAACTTACTGCTTGCTTATCTGGACACTCTGCAAAGCATGTGGAGTTTTAAATTCAAACCACTGTTCATTACCTATTGACTCCAAAATATCCAGTACCCCAGGGACTGGACTTCAATCCTTCCAAAACAATGGACTCTCCACCACGTTACACCTGCAGCCGTGCTCACGTGTCCCCCGGCCATTTACAACCCTACAAAGAGAGTGAGGGACTAAGTCTGCCCACACTACTCGCTTCTTAAACTCTCAGTATTTGCCTTCATTTTGAGCTACTCTAACAATGCTCCATGACAGACATGACCAAGTGGTTGCCCAAAGTAATGTGCATATAAGTATATAAACATCACTTGAATCTTGGGATGAAACTAGTTTCTGTCTAATTCTGCATGGCAGGATACCACAGTATTTCTTATATGGGATCCTGTGAAAATTGAAGTCTGCCATATGAACTAGCGACATTTTACATAACTGGGAGACTAATGTGTCTGCTAGAGTTCCAATACTAATTCTAGTTACTATGTAATTTTTTTCTTGGAACAAACCTAAGTATTACCCATGTTTTACTTTACTTTCTTTTAAAAAGCAATAATTTCACATTTTCACTAATACAAATAATAATTATTATTTTTACTTTATAGGATATGGTGGAAAAAAAAATTAAGTCACACAAACCAGCCTTTACTCTCTTGATGTCTCCAAGTATTTTCAAATATGGCAATTTTCACACTCTTGAGTAAAAGATTCCA